>NC_134502.1:13146228-13337371 GCF_040206685.1 Ascaphus truei
TAAGGAGGAGAGAGAGAGAGAGAGAGAGAGAGAGCGAAGGTAAGGAGGAGAGAGAGAGAGAGAGAGAGAGAGCGAAGGTAAGGAGGAGAGAGAGAGAGAGAGAGAGAGAGCGAAGGTAAGGAGGAGAGAGAGAGAGAGAGAGAGAGCGAAGGTAAGGAGGAGAGAGAGAGAGAGAGAGAGAGAGAGAGAGCGAAGGTAAGGAGGAGAGAGAGAGAGAGAGCGAAGGTAAGGAGGAGAGAGAGAGAGAGAGAGCGAAGGTAAGGAGGAGAGAGAGAGAGAGAGCGAAGGTAAGGAGGAGAGAGAGAGAGAGAGAGAGAGCGAAGGTAAGGAGGAGAGAGAGAGAGAGAGAGAGAGCGAAGGTAAGGAGGAGAGAGAGAGAGAGAGCGAAGGTAAGGAGGAGAGAGAGAGAGAGAGAGAGAGAGAGAGAGCGAAGGTAAGGAGGAAGGAGAGAGAGAGAGAGAGAGCGAAGGTAAGGAGGAGAGAGAGAGAGAGAGAGAGCGCGAAGATAAGGAGGAGAGAGAGAGAGAGAGAGAGAGCGAAGGTAAGGAGGAGAGAGAGAGAGAGAGAGAGAGCGAAGGTAAGGAGGAGAGAGAGAGAGAGAGAGAGAGCGAAGGTAGGAGGAGAGAGAGAGAGAGAGAGAGAGAGCGAAGGTAAGGAGGAGAGAGAGAGAGAGAGAGAGAGCGAAGTAAGAGGAGAGAGAGAGCGAGGGTAAGGAGGAGAGAGAGAGAGAGAGAGAGAGAGAGCGAAGGTAAGGAGGAGAGAGAGAGAGAGAGAGAGAGAGAGCGAAGGTAAGGAGGAGAGAGAGAGAGAGAGAGAGAGAGCGAAGGTAAGGAGGAGAGAGGAGAGAGAGAGAGAGAGCGAAGGTAAGGAGGAGAGAGAGAGAGAGAGAGAGAGAGAGCGAAGGTAAGGAGGAGAGAGAGAGAGAGAGAGCGAAGGTAAGGAGGAGAGAGAGAGAGAGAGCGAAGGTAAGGAGGAGAGAGAGAGAGAGAGCGAAGGTAAGGAGGAGAGAGAGAGAGAGAGAGAGCGAAGGTAAGGAGGAGAGAGAGAGAGAGAGAGAGCGAAGGTAAGGAGGAGAGAGAGAGAGAGAGAGAGCGAAGGTAAGGAGGAGAGAGAGAGAGAGAGAGAGCGAAGGTAAGGAGGAGAGAGAGAGAGAGAGAGAGCGAAGGTAAGGAGGAGAGAGAGAGAGAGAGAGAGCGAAGGTAAGGAGGAGAGAGAGAGCGAAGGTAAGGAGGAGAGAGAGAGAGAGAGCGAAGGTAAGGAGGAGAGAGAGAGAGAGCGAAGGTAAGGAGGAGAGAGAGAGAGAGCGAAGGTAAGGAGGAGAGAGAGAGAGCGAAGGTAAGGAGGAGAGAGAGAGAGCGAAGGTAAGGAGGAGAGAGAGAGAGAGCGAAGGTAAGGAGGAGAGAGAGAGAGAGCGAAGGTAAGGAGGAGAGAGAGAGAGAGCGAAGGTAAGGAGGAGAGAGAGAGAGAGCGAAGGTAAGGAGGAGAGAGAGCGAAGGTAAGGAGGAGAGAGAGAGAGCGAAGGTAAGGAGGAGAGAGAGAGAGAGAGAGCGAAGGTAAGGAGGAGAGAGAGCGAGAGAGCGAAGGTAAGGAGGAGAGAGAGCGAGCGAAGGTAAGGAGGAGAGAGAGCGAGCGAAGGTAAGGAGGAGAGAGAGCGAGCGAAGGTAAGGAGGAGAGAGAGCGAGCGAAGGTAAGGAGGAGAGAGAGCGAGCGAAGGTAAGGAGGAGAGAGAGCGAGCGAAGGTAAGGAGGAGAGAGAGAGAGCGAAGGTAAGGAGGAGAGAGAGAGAGCGAAGGTAAGGAGGAGAGAGAGCGAGCGAAGGTAAGGAGGAGAGAGAGAGAGCGAGCGAAGGTGAGGAGAGAGAGAGAGAGCGAAGGTAAGGAGGAAAGAGAGAGCGAAGGTAAGGAGGAGAGAGAGAGCGAAGGTAAGGAGGAGAGAGAGAGCGAAGGTAAGGAGGAGAGAGAGAGCGAAGGTAAGGAGGAGAGAGAGAGAGAGCGAAGGTAAGGAGGAGAGAGAGAGAGACCGAAGGTAAGGAGGAGAGAGAGACAGAGAGAGAGACAGAGAGAGAGGGTGAGGGAGAGACCGAGAGAGAGAGAGACCGAGAGTGAGGGGGAGAGAGAGACAGGGGGGGGAGAGAGACAGAGAAACAGAGAGGGGGAGGGTGAGAGACCGAGAGAGAGAAAGAGACCGAGGAGGGGGAGAAAGAGACCGAGGAGGGGGAGAAAGAGACCGAGGAGGGGGAGAAAGAGACAGAGGAGGGGGAGAAAGAGACCGAGGAGGGGGAGAAAGAGACCGAGGAGGGGGAGAAAGAGACCGAGGAGGGGGAGAAAGAGACCGAGGAGGGGGAGAAAGAGACAGAGGAGGGAGAGAAAGAGACCGAGGAGGGAGAGAAAGAGACCGAGGAGGGAGAGAAAGAGACCGAGGAGGGAGAGAGAGAGACCGAGGAGGCAGAGAGAGAGACCGAGGAGGGAGAGAGAGAGACCGAGGAGGGAGAAAGAGAGACCGAGGTGGGGGAGAAAGAGACTGAGGAGGGAGAGAAAGAGACAGAGGAGGGGGAGGGAGAGACAGGGGGGGAGAGAGACAGAGAAACAGAGAGGGGGAGGGAGAGAGACCGAGAGAGGGGAGGGTGAGAGACAGAGAGAGAGACAGGGGGGGAGAGACAGAGAAACAGAGAGGGGGAGGGTGAGAGACCGAGAGAGAGAGAGAGAGAGGGGCGGGAGAGAGAGAGGGGAGGGAGAGAGAGGGGGGAGGTAGAGAGACCGAGAGGGGGGGGAGGGAGAGAGACCGAGAGGGGGGAGGGAGAGAGACCGAGAGGGGGGAGGGAGAGAGACCGAGAGGGGGGAGGGAGAGAGACCGAGAGGGGGGAGGGAGAGAGACCGAGAAAGGGGAGGGAGAGAGACCGACAGACAGACAGACAGGGAAAGAGACAGAGGGGGGGAGGGGGGAGAAAAAGAGACAGAGAGAGGGAAAGAGACAGAGAGAAAAAGAGACTGAGAGAAAGGGGGGGGAAAGAGACCGAGGGGGGAAAAAAAGAGAGGGGGGGGGGCGAGAAAAAGGGGGGGGTGGCGAGAAAAAGAGGGGGGGGCGAGAAAAAGAGAGGGGGGGCGAGAAAAAGAGAGAAGGGGCGGGAAAGAGTCACCTGTCTGGGGGGCGGGATCCCTCCGCTGACATCATTGCAAAGCGCTGGTTAAATCGGGGGACCATGGAGTCACAGTTGTTGGGTCTGGGGGCCATATTCCAGGAGGAGTACTCAAGAGAAGGTCCTGGGGAGCAGTTAAATCCTGATGAGAGTCATAGGAGTAGGGAGAGGAGAAAGACACACAGAAGAACATAAATACATTTAACTATAACATACATACATAATAAACAGCTAGAGATCCTACATACTAGTATGCTCACCTCCCCACCTCACCGCAGTCTCCATATATGACCCTACATAGGAGAGAGGAGGACACTTACTTTCAACAGGACAGTGTCACAATTATTATCATCATCATTTACTTGTAAATAGTCAACGTAAATAGTCAACGTATTCCACAGCGCGGTACAATGGAGGTACAGAGATTTGATCATTACATAAACATACATCCATATAAGGACAAACACGTGCAAACTGAAACAAAGAGGTAATGAGGGACCTGCCCATAAGAGGCAACATTCTAGAGGGAACGAGGGACAATGTCAAAACTGTCTCAGCATCTCTCCTGCTGAAATCCCTCTCCTGGCTTCCTATTAAATCCCATATTACTTTAAAAATTCTCCTCTCTTCTGCTCCTCCTTACATCTCTGCCCTAATTTCTCACTACACACCTGCCAGACTCTTGCATCCTGCTCAAGGATGTTTTCTCTATACAGTACCCTTTTTGTATCTAAAGCCCTCTCCCGCTTAAATCCTCTCCCCACACCTCTGGAATGCCCTTCCTCTCAATACCAGACTAGCACCCTCTCTCTCTCCACTGTTAAGACTCATCTTTAAAAAAAAAAACACACCTCTTTAATGAAGCTCGGCGGCTAATACTACATCTCTCATACATCGACCGTGGCCCACGGCAAATACCCTCCTACTGTGTCTGTACGTTCTTCCTACTTAGATTGTAAGCTCTTCTTGCAGGGACTCCTTTTTCCTAATGTTATTTTTTATGTCTGTAGCGCTTATTCCCATTGTGTGTTATATTATTATGTCATGTGTATTACTGCTGTGAAGCACTATGTACATAGATGGCGCTATATAAATAAAGAAATATAGGTGCTCCTCGGAATCAGACAGTCCGCCGAACGGCTTATCCGACGCTGGATAATGCAGTCCGCTGGACGCATTACCCGACATCGGAAACCGCTCATCTAACGCTGACTGCCACGGATTAACATGGACCCGCAATACGACGGTGCATTATCCAACTGCGGATTGCGGGACGCATTACGTTGGATAAGCGAGAACCAGCTGTACATACAAAACAAAAAGGCGAGGTGGATGCTCATTGTGGTATCCAGCATCTCAGTCTGGATTATGGTCCACATACAGCTGATCTCATTAAGGTTAGAGGGTAGGGATGTTGGGGGTGTGTGCATATGGTGGAGATTTATCCAGTTGCACAGCTGGTCCCAATGGGGTTGGGTGGATGTTAGCCAGATAGGCTTCCTTGAAAAAGGGGCGTTTTTAAACATCTGAAAGCTGGGGGGGAAGAGTCTGACGGTGCGAGGTAGGGAGTTCTAGAGAGAAGGTGCTGCACGTGAGAAGTCTTGTAGGTGGAAGTGAGGAGATGATAAGGCAGGAGGAGAGGCGTATGTCGTGGGCAGAACGGAGGGGGCCCTTAGGGATATATTTGGGGGTGAGGGCTGAGATGTAAGAGGAGGGCAACATCGTTGCGAGCTTTGCAAGTCAGAGCTAGGGTTTTAAATTTGATTCTAAAGGATATGGGAAACCAGTGTAGGTATTTGCGCAGTGGGGAAGATGAACCTGACAGCAGCATGATTAGAGTTGGGACAGGCAGACAAGTGGAATGTCTGCTAGGAGAAGGTTGCAGTAGTCAAATTTAGTTGCATCATGAGTGAGTGTCACTCATGATGCAATTACCAGACAGGGGGCGAAATAGGTCCATTCTCTCTGGGTCACGCTTCCTTTTCACTGTCACCCTGCAGGGGAGGGACAGACCAGGTTACCTTGATTTGTTGTCATAGTCCCCATGGCCTCAAACGCTGCAAAGGGAAGAAAGAGTTAGTGTGAGGCAGCAGGTGAAAGGTGTCGCTGTCTGTGACCTCTACGGCACACGTTCTTAGGAGCAGTCCTCATTAATGATGGAGACATATCTCCCACTTATCTTATTCAATGGGCCACAGTACAGTTTACAGCTCATTTCTCCCAATTACTTTCTTCAATGGCCCACAGTAAAAGCGGTGGCCAAGCTAAAGGTGATTGAGAAGCCCCCACTATCCACCCCATTTAATGGCACACAGTAAAGATGGAGGCCGAGAACCCCCACTATCCACCCCCATTTAATGGCACACAGTAAAGATGGAGGCCGAGAACCCCCACTATCCACCCCATTTAATGGCACACAGTAAAGATGGAGGCCGAGAACCCCCACTATCCACCCCATTTAATGGCACAAAGTAAAGATGGAGGCCGAGATCCCACCCACTACCCACCCCATGGAGGCTGTATCGTGTTCAATGGGCAACATTAAAGAGGACAGCTGAGATCCCTCCCTTAATTTCCCCCATTCAATGGCCCACTGTAAATATGGAGGCTGTGATCTCCCCCACCTCAAATCATGGCCCAAAGTAAAGATGGCTGCCCCAAACCTCTTCCCTACCACCCTGCTAATGTCCCAGTGTAGAGGCGCGGGCCCTTTTTGTGACGTCACTGCAGGCTCCGGTCTCCCTAAGCGGAGCAGGAAAGCCAATAGAAGCGGATCCAATTCCCATGGTAACGGGGGTCCCTCGCACACCGTCCATCCTCACCCCTGTATCCAGGATTCATGGTCAGCGCTGGAACCCGGCACGGTGAACAACGCGGGTTGCGGTGTGTGCTAAAGGAAGCGAGCATGCGCGCCCCTGAATCCCCGCCCCTCAGCTGTCCCACTATTGGTCGACTAATCTGTGGTTGCCGTTTGCGAAAGAAAAACGCTCGCATGTCATTGGTTGCTACTGGAGGGGAAAAAAAAAAAAAAAAACTTGGCGGATGTGACGTATGTAAGAGCATGAGGTAGCCCCAGCCGTCTTTTTTGTGTGTGGTCTGCAGAGCAGACGCCATTTTGGAGGTTGATCGCGTCGCAGGATGGGAGTTGTAGTTTCTGGAGCTTTAACTTTTTACATTGTGCTTTTATTTTTTTTAATCAATTTTACTTTAATATTGTTTACATTTCTTTATGTATTGTAACACACACACACACACACACACACGTGTTATTTCCATTTGCTATATATATTCCATTTGCTATATATATATATATATATATATATATATATATATATATATATATATATATATATTCCATTTGCTATATATATTCCATTTGATATATATATATATATATACCATTTGATATATATATATATATATATATATATATATATATATATATATATATATATATATATATATATATATATATATATATATATATATATATATATATATATATATATATATATATATATATATATATATCTCTCATCAGTACCAGGCAAGTGATGAAAGAGTGTGTATGTGTATCAGTGTGAATAAAAATGAATGGAGAGCCCACAGTTTATACAGTGCTTTACAAAAGGTATGTGTGGAGTGGGTATACTGTGGGCTCTCCATTCATTTTTATTCACACTGATACACATACACACTCTTTCATCACTTGCTTTCAGGAACCTTTTCACACCTCCAGCCATAAAACACATCCACACCGGGGGAAGGACCAGCACAGATAACATTCCAATAGACACTGTTTATAGTATAGCTTTTGCTTCATTTATTGTAACATCGCCAGAAGAAGAGATCAGTGTATCTCGAAAGCTCGCACAAATAAAAGCATTTCGCCACAGAACGGTATCATCTATTTTTTGATTATATATATATATATTCCATTTGCTCTATATATATATATATATATATATATATATATATATATATATATATATATATATATATATATATATATAGCAACTGTAAATATTCCTGTATATTCATTTGCATGTCTTAGACAGGCCTGCAACCCATGGTATTGTTACACATTTTTCTATTTTTTTACTATATATCAATACACGTATATTCTAAATGTTAAGTAAATGTAACATATAAGTTTACATTTAAAATGACCATGTATTCAAAATTTGTAGTAATGCATTACAATTATACACTGTAGAATTGGCTAAACTGCTCACGTGAGCGGTTTAGCCAATGAGGGTGAACCAGTCTGGTGATGCCACGACTCATCGTCGCAAGCAATCTGAGTTCACTGATTGCTTAGGCAACAGGCGCGCGCGGGGCTCCAGGCGCTCCATCGCATGGCTCCACTATATCCAAGGTCTTACACTTCCCCTCCTCGGCTCACAATTTAACCCCCTCACAATTTGACCCCCTTCCCCCTCATTTTACCCCCTTCTCCCTCACAATTTTACCCCCTCCCCCCATACTTTACCCTGCCTCCTCACAACTTTCAGCTTTACCCCCTCTACCTTGTGCACAGCAGGCTCCTCCAGGGATCAGCCCCTTCACACGCAAGCCCATCCGCTGCACAAGTTGTTGTAGAGGTTGGGCTCAAGTTCCGGCGTGGGCCGGCACGAGATGAGGCTGATCCTCAAAGGATCACATGGGTTCACCGCAAATAAGG
Source organism: Ascaphus truei (assembly GCF_040206685.1). NCBI lineage: Eukaryota > Metazoa > Chordata > Amphibia > Anura > Ascaphidae > Ascaphus > Ascaphus truei. The sequence goes on from NC_134502.1 coordinate 13,154,048, forward strand.
TTGCCAGGTGGCTTCTCCAAAAAAACTGGACTCAATGGTGAAAGGTGCGTCAGGTCACTATGTCCAGGGAGGAAAATACCAGACACATACATGTCCAGTATTACAGTACCTCTCATTTTTTTACTGGACCGGGTATCCAAATACAGGACAGTCCAGTTCAATACCGGACACCTGGCAACATTAACCGCAAATGCCATTGTATCTGCGGGCCAAAGGTTAGCCACCCCTGTTCTAGAGACTAGGAGTTATAACCTCTCTCTAGAGCAGGGGCGTGCAAACTTTTCCCTGTGCGCACCCATGCCTGCTCACGTGACCCCGCAGCGTCATTTGACGGTGGGTTAACATGATGACGCATCGCTGGAAGGGAAGGTAAGTGTGTTTTAGAGGCCTCGTGCGGTCCCCTGGCATTTAATTGAAATGCCTGAGGGGAGAGCGCGGGACCTCTAACTGCGCGCCCCCCAGAAAATCTAGTGCCCCTCAGTTTGCACACCCCAAAAGGTTATGTTGCGTAAAAAAAGTGCCCAAAATTTTTTCCGCCGTACAGTGTACAGCAAATAAAAATACTACTTGTGAGCACATTCACGTCTCGGACAAGTCTGCTACCCTGCCATTCGCCATTATTGCTTAGCATACAATGCTTTCGCTGCAACCAGGGATTCTGGGTAATGACATGCAAATGAGCACTCAGCGTGTCACTTTTTGCTTCTTAATTCATTTTAACATGGACCCCTGTTTACTTACGCTTACCATATTACACATGGGTCCCCGCTCACCTCCGTGGCGGGTGGGGGAAAGCTGCAGGGCGACCGGGTTGCCGGAGCTTTGCGGCATACCCAGCGAGCGGAGGCTGCCATCTTGGATCCTCGTGCATGCGCATAGGAGTCCATGCGAAGTAGAATAGAAGTGCGGCGGCCATTACAGGTGGCTCCGCACCACGTCAATAGGGACTATATGTCCCAGTAATGCTTTGGGGGGCTGGACACGTGGGGCAGTAGAGCCAATAGGGCAAGTAGTGGTGTTTGGAGCGAAACAGAGCTGCGCGCGCGTCGGAGCAGGGACACCAATGGAGCAGGTAGTGCTCCTCAGGACTAGGCCAAGTTAGCTCCAGTTTGTGTGTTGTAGGAAAAACCCCTAGATACTGTAGGGACGCTGCCCCAATAGCACACAGTAGTATTAGTACACCGGTTACCCGGCGCCAAGCAGTGAGTCACGGTCTGGGACCAGACCACAGGCACACTATAGACTTTTAGGGAGACACTCCAGCTGGAGCTCCTCGAGGCAGACGCCTCCGGCAAAGAAAGAGAGAGGATTCGGTAGATCCCGTGTCGTAGGCTCACAGTGCGATCCTGTGGATCCACCATCTCCAGATTGTCCTGGTCTGGCCTGAGACCAGGAGAGTTACCCACATGCACCAACAGCCTTACACAAGGGGTAACACAACTCCACACACACACTCTTTGGGTGGGCCTTGTCTGTGGACACCAAGGTGGTTAGGTGCCCAGGCACCGTCAGAACTTTGTGGGAACCCTACCAGGGGTGGTGAACATTGTGTGGGTCATTGCCTTGTGGGTATTGTGTTGGGACACTGTATGGTTACTGTTATCATTAGGGTGTGTGTGTTAGTACAGCGGTGCGCAAACTGGGGGGGTGCAAGATTATGTAGAGGGTGCGCAGGCTGCGTGCCGGGAAACCTGGGGGCGGGCAGAGCTGTGCACGGGCGGCCAGAAGCTCCGTGCTGAGGCTGCTTCCAGTTCCCTGCTCTGTCTGCCTGCAGAGGGGGCGGGGCCTTGCTGCGGGGCCTTCCCTGCACACAGACAAGCCCTCCTCCTGTCTGTTACCTGCCCGTTTTCTGCAGCACATGGGGGGACCTGAGCAGGCTTAGTTACTCCCCCACCCACCCACCGTGTGTGTGTGTGTGTGTGTGTGTGTGTATATGTATATGTATATGTGTGTGTGTGTGTGTATATGTATATGTGTGTGTGTGTATATGTATATATGTGTGTGTGTGTGTGTGTGTATATGTATATTTGTGTGTGTGTGTGTGTATATATGTATATTTGTGTATGTGTATATATATATATGTATATATATCTGTGTGTGTATATATGTATATATATATATATGTGTGTGTGTGTATATATATGTATATATATACTGCAGTGTGTGTGTGTGTGTGTGTGTGCTCTGTCTGTTGGTTGTCTGTGAGTGTGTGTGGGTGTTGTGATTGAGTGTTGTGTGTGTTGGTTGTGATTATGTGTGTGTGTGTGTGTATATATATATATATACATATATATATATATATATATAATCAAAAAATAAATAGATGATACCGTTCTGTGGCTAACGAAATGCTTTTATTTGTGCGAGCTTTCGAGGTACACAGGAAAGTGAGTGGTATAGATACTTCAACGGCGAAACGGCCATTGGAGTATATACCATTCACTTTCTTGTGTCTCACCGCTGCACCGTGCTGACCATCTCCTTGTTTGGAGCTTTACTGCTGATGCTGTTTTGTCCGGTCTCTGTTACTGCTGTATGATTGCTGCCTGATGCTAACAGTGAGCGGGATGCCGGGGGCTTGCATTGCCTCTTACTTACCTCTGTCTTGGACTCCCCTTCTCCTCTGGATGTGCAGCGTCATAGCAAGTATCTGGACATTTCCTTGCTCCATGGTAGCCTTTGGGACACTATCATTTTTGTCTGCCACAGCTTATATCAGTTACACATAGCTGTGGCATTAGGGAGTTATTTTCTTATGTTTTTCTCCCTTGTTTTCTCTGCTGACTCATTGTTTCCATTTTGGTCTTTGAGGGGACCCCACCTCTGCATATTTTAGACATTTATTTTTTGTCTTTCTCTGGCTCTTTATTATAACTGCCAGGGTTTAGCCACTACCTTCTGGCTACACAGTGACGAAGTTGAGACATTAGGGGGTCTGACATAACAACATAACAGCATTTAGGATGAAGCCATTTTGTTTGCATATTTCAATCCGCCATTTTGTCTTGTCTCAGTGAGTCTTAATTTCTGTGTTTCATTTCTGTATAAACAAACGTGTGAAACAGGCATGGAATGTTTTCGCTCCTAGCTGACTTTATTGATCGTTCCTCATCCAATCAGCTTCCAAATTGAAAGTGTAAACAGGCCAGATATTATGAGAAAGCCTCATTAGTAGTCTAAGATAAACTGTTTCTCACACAATGTGCCAAGTGGCAGAACTGACATCACATTTAACCCCATAATGATTTTTAGCTTACATACAGTTATTCAGTATTATTATGTATTACAAAATGACATCAGCTTTAGTATTGTTATGTATTACAAAATGAGGTAATGTTTAGTGACGTGCAAGCCCCCCCATAAAGGGGTGGAGCTTTAGGTTTTAGGGTATAAAGATATGGCATACCGTGTTATTGTTAGAGAGCTTTTTTTTTCCAAAAGCTGTCTCCGTTGTGCACTTGACTTGAATAAATTCACGTGTTATTCTGTTTCAAAATAACCTCAGACTGTTTTTTATTTACGATTTTCTCAACAGCATCTAGGGTATTCATTTATTATATTTTCATTGTTGCTCTTTTTTCTGTGTTTACTTGGGTTTGTGTAGATATTGTTTTTTTTCCAGTCATTTGTATTATCATGTGTTGCTGATCGACCCGATCTCGATTGCATTTCCAGGGGAAATTATTTCCCCCTGGATTTGCATTATCATACCTATGTATTTTGCATGTTACATATTTTGGGTCTCTACATTTTTATTGTGTATTCTTTGGTTCAGCAGTGTTCATTTAGTATGTGTTTAGGTATATTTTAATATTATTTTTGTGTTTTGTATTGCTAATAAAATCCATTTTGTACTTTCACATATTTTTTGTGTGCTTTCAACAAACCCTCTTTTTCTTTTTGTGTTCGTATATATATACTGCAGTGTGTGTTGTGATTGAGTGTGTGGTGTGTGTGTGCTGTGCCTGTTGGTTGTCTGTGTGTGTGTGTTGTGATTGAGTGTTGTGTGTGTTGGTTGTGTGTGTTGTGATTGTGTGTGTGCTGTGCCTGTTGGTTGTGCCTTCCTTACGGTGTCTGCTCTACAATAGCGCTGTGTTTCTGCTCTTTTCCGCTGGCAACCTGCTTCGCTGTGATCCTCTGCAAGTGAAAGGGTAGGCTGCCACTATCTCAATCATACTATGAGTGGACGCAGCCTAATTTTGCAAGAGCGAGCTGTTAAAGTATGTAAGTATTTAGGCTGCGCTTATAGTGCCGGCGACGCAACGTCGCCCGAAAACAAATGCATTGTCGCCGCCGCCTCGTGCGCTTATAGTAAGCGTGACGTGGTGACGCAATTTTTTGAAGCCGGCAATATTTGATTTTTCAGGGTTTGTCGCCTCAGGTGACAGCCCCTGAACCAATCAATGGCCTGGTTGCCCACGCCGCCACCGCAAAGCGAAATACAACTTTCGCTAGCGTCGCCGTCGCGGGCACTATATGCGCGGCCTTAGACATATTTGTATTTACATTGTATACCGTTTAATAAAGGTTTTTTTAATGTGATTTTGATTACATCAGGCAGGGGGGGCCCGAGAAATTTCATGGATAAAAAGGGGGGCTCGGCATAAAAAGTTTGCTCACCCCTGTACAGTTAGTAAACTGTTATACTACACCTGTGTGTGTATTTCTCTACTGTATTTGGGTCCTGTGAGGGGTTATCAAGCTATGCTAGGAACCCTCCCAGGTGGAGGCGCTGTACCGAGAAGGGTGAGAGCTCACACCAGGCTCCCAGCGGCGGAGGCTTAGGCCGTCTGTGAGCCACAGGTAACGGTAGCACGCGTAGTTCCCATAGTCATAGGGAAAGGGGGCTACATTTGGAGGTGCAGCTGAGATTCTCAGACCTGGGGTGCCCGAGAGAGTAGTACTAAAAATTGGAGAATTATGTTTGTAACCTCCAAGTGACTGGGCCTTGGAATTCCACGAATCTCCCGCCACGTGGTCGCAGTGGAGGACGTCCCAGCAGACACACCCCCACGTGAAGTCTGCGACTATCTAAGACCCTTTCCCGGTTTTGCCAACGCCGGCAAATAGATCGGAACTGTGAGGATTGGACCCCGGTCCCGTCCCCGTGACGCGTCTTGTGGCGCATTGGGTGACGCCTCTCATGTGTGCACTGCGCGTGAGCGCCGCACTAGTGCCGGCACCGGACCTAGGCTCTGCCGCCACGTCCCGTGACGCAACGGAGGACGTTCTTGTCTCCACTACAGGTCGGTGTTGCATGACATTAATTACTTCACAGCTGCGATACACTCCGCCCCTGCCTATTAGTACACAGTCTATGTGTGATGACTCATTGCCTGCAGCCTTCCCATTGACTCTCTGTTGTTTATATGCTCATCCAGCCCTTAGGCAAGTTGGCTGAGTATAAACTACTGTTTATGTTTCTAGTGCTTGCCTCAAGCATCCTGCTGTTGCTCTGTGCATTCTGTCTTGTTTTCTGTTACCTGTGACCTCAGCTTGTATCTGGACCGCTGCCTTCTCTGACCCCTGGACCTCGGCTACACACAACAACCATTCTAACCTCTCTACTCCTGGACCCCGGCTACGCATAATGACCATCTGACTTCTCCAATCCTAGACCACGGCGAGTATCACGACTATTCTTACCTCTCCTACCCTGATCCAGCTACACGACTACGACTCTGCAATCCGGACGCGGTTGGTCGGTGTATTCAAACATCCCCACCTCAGCCTTGCGGTCTTGTTTGTGGTGAGCACGCCGTACAGTATGCTCAGCCCCACAAACATGGACCCCGCTGAGGTGGGTCGAGTTCTACACATGCATGTTTAACCAAATAGAGAAAGAGCTTGACCAGAATAGTCGGCGAATGGAGCATCTTCTGCTTACAGTACCAGCTATAACTGACCAGGCTAAAAGTGCCCTTGTGGACCCTGTCCCCTCAAGCAGTGTCTGCTCCCACAACTGTTCCCATCAATGGAGCCTCCGAACCCCGACTCCCAACCGCTATGGCGACGAACCTCTTGGTTGTCGCAGGTTTCTTAATCCGTATTCCATTCAGTTTGAATTGATGCCATCACATCACAAAAAATGGGCAATGAATATAATCAATTTTATAAATAAAAAATGTGTTAACATTAATAATGATGCATGGAACAAAACACAAATGTAAAAAATAATCAATGAGTGAAGATGAAATAATGAAAAATAGAGACGCATGCGTGACGGCAAGGAGCACGGTATAGGCTGACAGCTCTAGGTTACAGCCAGACAAAACCTTAAAAAACACCCGCAACCAATTACTATCTACAATAACGTCGTGCTAAAACAGCAGAGATGTCAAAACGAGGGGCACAAACACAGAAGAAGAAAGGATTACCTGAGTATTTTATTAGCGCCGGGTTGAGCAGAGCAGACCCAGAAATGGCGGCTTTTTCAAACCCAGGCTCAGAAACAGAGCAGGAGGGTGAAGAAGAGGCGCTGGATAGTCAGGCACTGATGCCGGTGAGGCGTTGTGACTTCACACGCCTGTACAAGGACTTAAAAACACTGCTGCATGCAGAAATTAAAGAATTACGGAAAGAGGTCAACAGTCTGGGGGAAAGGACCGGAGACCTAGAAACGAGGATGGACCAGACAATAAAAGCAGTAAGGAAGAATGAAAGAAAATCTACTGACCTACAAAGCCAAATCAATGAGCTGAAGGAGCGGCAAGAGGATGCAGAGAACCAGGACCGGAGGAACAATATTAGAATCAGAGGGGTCCCGGAGACAGTCGGTGACTGTGAAGATTTTGTGTCCCGCTGGTTGGAGTGCCTACTCCCAGAAAGCCCAAAGGTCACACTGGCTATGGATAGGTGCCACAGATGATTACGGTCAAGGCCACTACAATCGGAACAACCGAGAGACATAATAGTGCGGCTGCACTACTATAAAACTAGGGAGGCGGTGCTACAAAAGACAAGGGCCCTAACTGACGCAGTATTCGAAGGTACCCGGCTGCTCATCTTCCAGGACTTAGCCCCGGACACTCTAGCAAGGAGAAGGAACTTGTTGCCAGTTACAAAGGTATTGAGGGACCACGCCTTCCGGTACCGGTGGACCTTTCCGTTCGGCCTGATGGTTGTGTGGAACGGGAGGTCTATCACCATGCGAGACCCGGAGGAGGGGGCCTCTTTCCTACACAAGTTGGGCCCCAAGGAAGCCCCCACCAGTGCGACAGACGCGGGGGAAACCCCAGAACCTCCTTGGTCGAGTGCCTCGGGTTCTCCCAAAGCACGAGCTGATAAGGGCTAAATATGATCTCAATCTAAAGAAAGTTGCAAGTTTGCCCAGTTCTGGAGTTGGAGTAGGTCCCAATATCACACCGAGTTATAGTTATTAAGTCGCATTGCTGTGTCCTGGAGGCAGAAGATGTATAACCCTAAGTGCAAGCTGACTGTTCCGTAAATTAACTGTAAAATGGCAATCCCTTACCTCAGACCGCAGGCATTGACGACAGGGAAAGATGGCGGAGGCTGTAGAGTTCCCACCTGTCCAGCGTGGCACACAGAACCAGGAAGGTGAAGATTGGCGGGAAGAGCGCGCTTACCTTCGCCGTTGCGCGAAGCGGAATCCACAATGGCGGAAGACCGGATGAATGACACTTCTTGGGGGCGGTCTGGCGGACGCCATCTTGGTTGAAGCAGATGCGACGGAAGTCACATGGCTCGACGTCACAGAAGAGCGATGGGAGCCAGGGAGGCCACACCTGTGGAGGCATCGGAGCGTGGTGGAGGGGCCCAAGATGCTAGCCGACCCATAGCGGACTCCGAGCGAGCTGGTCTGGAGGAGCTGAGGTGGGGGTGGAGCAGGGGTTAGGGGGAGGAAGGAAGGGAGGAGGGTAGGTTGGGGGGGGTGAGAAGGGCGGGTTACAATCGGGGAGGAGGTGGACCAGGCAAGACCAAGGGGGGAGGGGGAGAAGGAGTAGGATGGCTGGGTATGTGTACTCTTGAGTAGGGAAGGGCAGTAAGTGGATAGCCATTAGACCAGGGGGAGCTTGATAAGTAGCCATGGAGGACAGAAGGGAGTAGGCTAAGTTTGTAACTATATATAACTTGTGAGATACCGCTCACCCCAATGTAAGTATAATCATAAAGTACAATGTAATTCCTGCTGGTGCAAAGGGGATAATGATGACAGACATAAACACATAAGGAGACAGAGAGTTCTCCTGAAAGATCCCCATTCACTGCACAGCAAAGCTAGGAATAATCTACAGGGTTTAAATACCCAGTTTATGAGTAACTAAATTAGCTGTAAAAGGTACAGGTAAGTAACTGCTCCCAGCACTGTGGGAGGACAGTTGCCACTAAAAGCCAGATGGCATAAATAATAAATATTTTATTGATAAACCAAAACGGCGCATAATACATGACGCATACTCAAAACTACCATAAAAATAATTAAAACATATGTAACAGGTGACAACCAATACAGGGATAGCAGAGGATAAATCCAAAATAACTAAATATAAATCCCTAAACTAGGTGTATCGATCGCAGTTAATGAGACAGAGTCAGTGGATCTATGTCAGAATACAAATGCCAATCACGCCTCTTAACTCAGGGTGGAGCGCAAGTTGGACTGAAAAATCAACAAATAAACGCTGTGAAACAAGCTACCAAATCAAAGTTCTCTTCAGTGTGCTCAAAGGTAGATAACATAGCAAATATAAACAGCATTAAATACACTGTGCCCAGTATAAGCATATAGCAAGTGCGATTAGCAATCAACTGCTTCCACCACATAAGGAACGATCTCACCCGTTACTTCCTCCTTCACGACGTCAACGCGATGACATCATGCCGACGTACGTTTCGCGCATAGGGGGCTGTCGCTTTCTCAAGGTGGGAGGTGATAGACAGAGCAGCGCTGCCCTCTTTTATACCCATGTGCTGTGCGATCCTTAAAGGTACCTCTACCTCACTAATGTAATGGTAGACAGCTCAGTCGGACTCATAAGGTAAATAATTAAATAAATAAATAAAACGGGGGATATAAAGACTGTGTCCTGATTCACTGGTTTGTCCTAGGCTCTTAGTAGTCTCAATCAATCTGCAAGTGACCAAGTTAAACTGTGAGAACTCAGCTATTCAGCCAATAGATACAATATGGATACCTGGATAACTCAAATGTAGTTATTAGTCACCTAATGGTACCTAAAAATAGGTAAACAGAGATAGAATAGTGATAATAAAGTGGTATCCAATAAGGGCTAATATATACATCCGTATCTACATTGATAGTAATATCTATCACAAACGCAAACCACATAGGAGGCATACATGTAGTTGTTGTTATATCAATTTATAGTGTAGGAATGATCTAACCTGAGCTGTCCGCCCAATAGGTCAAAAAGAACATCTAATTTTAAACTATATACCAGGAGCCCCCTAAGTTGGAAGTTAGGACTGATGTATGCCAAAGATGTGGGGATGAAGATCCAATATTAAATAAAGGAAGTGTATATATAGCCCTCATTTAGACCCTTTGGACTGAGTGTTTGTAATGTGTAGATCCATTTACACTCAGTCTGTAATAGAATCTTGTTCCAGTCCCCTTTACGTTGACCCCAGGGAATATGTTCGATGCCAATAAAAACCAATTGATCACTGTTCCCTTGATGTTCACTGATCACGTGTCGTGCCAGTGGGGTATCTTTTACATTTCTTATGGATCCGAGATGTTCAAGGATTCTCGTTTTAAAGTGTCTAAAGGTCTTACCCACATATAGTTTACCACCAGAACAGATGATTAGATAAATAACTCCCTCAGTGGTACAGTTTATGTAATCTTTAATTTTGAACACGAGTGTTTTAGTAGAATCCATAAACTCAGTTGTTTTAGGCACATATCTACAGGCCTTGCATCGTCCACAGGCATATGAGCCTTTGGGTTTCTGATCTAACCAAGTACCACATGGTTTGACCTGAAAGTGGCTTCTCACTAGGATATCCTTCAAATTTCGGCTTCTCCTACTAGTGAGTTTAGGTGTAATTGACAATGCCCCTTTCAGGTCAACATCCTCTAAGAGGATGTGCCAGTGTTGGTTGTCCCTCTGGTAGGATTAATAATTTTACATTTTCTGCTCTTGAATTTATCAAGGCACCTATCAGAGGTGGAAATAGGGAGAATATCCTTAATCGCAGAGAAATGTTCTGGATACACTCTCTGGGATCATTGGCTCCGCGAGGAATGAACACCGACTGGGAATTAAAGCATTTTCTATCCCAATAGTCATTGTGTTCATTCCTCGCCGAGCAAACTATTATCTTTATCTATACCCCTTTGAGTCGATGCTATCATTGAATATCTGCTATCTGTTACTATTGAAATTTGTTACTCTTATTGTTACTATTGATAGAAGGATCCTTTAGAATCAAAACATATAGTCATAATACTATTACCTATGGTTAATCATTATATATGTCAAGAAGTCGTGAACAAAACAGAACATCACCTGTCTCCATGTCGTTACAGTGAGACTATATATTGTATATTGTTGATGAAATTAAGAACATATTCCGATTGAATTTATTAATAATACAACTATATGTCTCTCTGTTAACCACTATTTTTATCCCGTTTTACTTTTAATTTATATATTTTTTAATATATAATTTTTTAATAATAAATAATGGCATAATTATGCCTATATAAGCTAGTATACAATGTTTAGATTAGTAGTATTAATGTTGTTCTTTTTCTCTATGTGGTCCTTTAACACAATAAGATTGAATAATGTTTATAACACACTAACATTTGTTTATAGGATTATATGGTGATGTAGATTATTGGCTTTGTTTAGGCATTAGCCCTTGTATTTCCTCCATGGTAGGTGGCGATGTGGAGCTCTTCCTTGCTTGTTTGAGACACCAGTGAGTCTGGGAATCTCACGTGACTGGGGATTGATCCCCGCGACGTCACTTCCGGTTTAGGATGCAATCGGGACTTGTGTTGTCTCATGTGTTTGCCTGCATTAACATATCCTCCTGACTAGGTGGCGCGATGTGCACTGATACATAGTCTCTAGAGGCACTGATTACTTGAGGAGTCTCGCGAGATGTCTGTCCCTATGCACTCACGTCATCGATTCCGGAGGGTGTGATTAATTAAGGTAATTAAATTTTATGTATATAACTATGTATTTTTGTGATTGGGGTATACTCTTTGACAAAGGGCTTAGCCCGAAACACGTCAGAGTGGGTGGCTGTCCGTTTTCCTAGTGTCTCCCCTTATGGACCAATAAACTAGATTTTAACCTATGGTGCGCTGGTTCCTGCGATTTGTCCCTTGCTGTGCTCTACGTTCCTCTTTGGAGGCTATTTCTTCTGAATTTTAAAAAATCAACTTTTTTTATTTTTTTTGAGTAAAGATATTATTTTATAACTTTTGAACAACAGAACAATAAAGCAGCAGCAATAACGGAAATATATAATATACTGTACCAGTAATAATTTTATATTTCCTCAGAAAATAAACTTTGTCATCAAGCGGAGAAAGGCAAAAGGAGGGATTTCGATAGACCTACAGTATAATATCGCTTTTTTGAAACGTTGCTTGCGCATTGATGAATCTGATTTAAAAATCCAAGTATTATAGGCAACAATTTAGTGACAGTGCAATTTTTATTGATTAGGATAGAATAATTGTGAGCTTTATAGAAAACCTTAAACAGTATGCTGCTGTTTTCATATTCAATACTTTTTTACATACTATACAGCAATACACTTGCATGTTTAATACTTTTTTACATACTATACAGCAATACACTTGCATGTTTAATTAACTCTTATAAGAAACCCCAAAATAAAAACGTATAATCTTTTATTCTATACAGTATGTATTTATTCTACAGTATATGTATTATATATGTATTGTTTTGATTTAATGCGCATGCGTGTATGTCTCATGGAACCTTGTTGAAACGCATATGCGTGTCATCACATTTAGGCGCATGCGTGTATGACTTCTCATTCAATGTGAATTTCAAGTCTGAAAAAAAAACCTTTTTTTTTTTTTTCGTTTCTTGACATGGGCTTGCATAACAATTTTTACTATTCTGAGAATCAATCACTACTGTAGCTTTTTAATTCTACACTAGTCATGTACGTACTTTATGAGGTGGGTGGCATTCTGTGATTTTTATTTTGGAATGTGGGGTTCAAAACATTATGATGACCTGTTGAAAATATTTCTTTGAACTAATATTCCAGCATACAGCCCTCTCCCCCTCCCCTCCCCCCCCCCACACACACAAGGCTAAAGTATTTCTACTTCTTATCGACACCTCCCCCGGTAACGGTAATTCAACCACTTATCAACACCTCCCCCCGAGCCATTATTTTAAATCTTTGAGGCTTTGTTTACAGTAATTGTGTCGCTGAAGTCTTCTTGAGGCCGGCGGCCTCTTTGAGGCTTTGTTCACAGTAACGCATGTGCACGTGTGATAATCCCTTCTCGATTGACTCCTCCACACACATTACAAGTGAATTTCAAGTTTAAGGGCAGTTGGTACACTAGCACCTTCCACCCCCCATCACTTCACACACAAAGCCTTACAAAGAAACAAACGTGAATAGAAATGTTTATCCACACCTTCCCGAAATTAATCTGTTCAATGATTCTCGTGATTTTAAAGAATTTTTTTAAAATTTATTTTTAATAATAATTGAAAAATGACAAACACACATACTGTACTGTAATCATGAATAATACAAATGTACAATCTTGTCTTTACAGTATCTTCTTTGTAATGGCTGCATTGCATTCAGGTGTTCATTTGTCATTGAGAGGGGGAGGGGTGTAAATGAATGACTGTTGCTACAATATACAGTATACACAGTGCAATACATTTACACATGATACCCCCCTTCACCACACCCTTCATTTTTAATTGCATCAGCTCTGTCTGAAAAGAAAAAATGAGTGCAGTAAAGTGCATTTAAGGCATTGCGTATATCAATATATTGGACTGTACAGTTACTACTGTCAAACTATACTGTATACTGTACAGTACACATTAACTGTATAACTACAGTATACTGTACAGTATATACTTGAACTCTATACTACATTATAACTACTGTGTAACTACTTTGTAACAAGTTTTTTTTAGTGCAGTAGCTCTGAAAAGAAAAATGAGTGTTTTATATGCACTTTACTGCAATCTGTGCCATACTTATCTGTATCATACTTGCTGTACCTTACCATACTACAGTACTATACTGTACCTTACTACTTTCCTGTTGCCTGCCCATTACGCTGTAAAACAATGGGTAACACGGTTGCAATATGATCTATATATTTATTACATCTTTCTACGGTGAGTATGTTGTTCCAAAAACTCAGTATGCCATCCGCCAATTCATCCTTTTTTGATGGTTTCATTACTTTTCTGATATTATCCTTGAGATGATGCCAGACCATTTTGATAAGATTCAAATCTGGCGATCTGGAATTGGAGGGGGGAAAGAAGGACAATTTGTTAAAGAGATATACAGTAAAGAGTGTAATACAATGAGAAACGGTTACCGTACTTACTCCGGTAGCGTCTTAACCCAGTTGGTACCGCTGGCAAGAATATGCGCAGAAGACGTGGTGTGTTTCGGATCATTGTCCTGGAGGAACCGGTGACCAGCTGGGAATTCATGTGTAATGTATTCCACAATCTCGGGCACTATTTCCTCTTGGAAAAATACTTTATTCATGATTCCTGTAACAAGAAAAGAAAAGTGCTCCAAATACTGTACACTTGTACAGTACAGTGCATAAGGCAACAGTGTAGAGGGAGAAAGGGGGTGGCCCGGTATGAAAGGGGTTGCACCCCATTTGGCCATCCCCTGACCTCACCAGGGAGACAAGGGGTTAACTGGGCTGAGGTCCAGAAATGTGATTTAACCCTTGTTATGACATGAAAATGTGTATTCCCCTGTTCCCATGCTTTATTGTAATATCTGGTTTAATCAGTGTCTGCATTACACACACACTAGGATCCATCCGGGAGTACAAGGGTTAATAGTTCTTTAGTGATTATAGCCCTTTGTGTAATTTTCCCGCCTTTTCAGGCACCATTTTGCAGGGTCCCATAGGCCGCCATTGGGGCTCCATGCGTTTCAATGGCGAATCTTGCTGTTTTGGTCCTGTTTACTGTGAAGACCAGCAGGTGGCGTCCGAGAGGGAGAGCGGCGGTTTCCCATTGTAAGTCAATGGGCCCATTGACTTCAATGGAGGTTCCTCGACGGCACTTTCCAGGAACGAGTTGGCTGCCGTCCAAACCACAAAACCGCAAAGCGGATACTTTTTTTATAAGAGAGCTATGATCACTTAGCAGTCAAGTTCAACGACAAGTGGCGTGGGAATAAACAGTTCTAGAGCACCTAGAAATAAAAAAATTTCTGCCCCTAGTTCCTAGGCCTCCCCCCACTCGACCACAACCGGGTCCCCGAATCCTGGACCCCCGATAAGGGTCAAACCGAGAAGAGCGGGTCGCGCCATAGGTTCCAATGGCGGCGGCAGAAACAGCTCAAGAAAACGGCTAAGTGTAAAAAGCTGAAATTTAGGAATCCATATCTCCGGTTCCGGAGGGTCCAGAGGGCCAGGGTTTGGGGTACCTGTAGTCACTGCTCCGGCATCGCTGAAGAACCATCCTTGACCCTCTTGGACCAACCCGATGGAGTATGGACCCCCTTGAAAGTTCGGGACTTTTCCCATAGACTCCAATGGCGGCCAATCTCTATTGACCGGCTATGGCGGTAAACCCCCATTGACTTCAACGGCGGCGTTGCCTCGTTGATAGTCTATGGCGGCGGATTCCCAAAGCCGCCAACGGCGGCGGTTTGCCATTGAAAGTCTATGGCAGCGAAGCCCGTTGTTTTCAATGGGGATTTAGTGAAAAACCGTGATTTAATTTACAGCGGAGTTTATTGTATTAAAATAGGAAACGGTTTAAGGTGTATTTGTGTAACTCCGGTTCTGAGGGTCGTAGCAAGTCGCAAATTGGACCCTAGGGTGTCAAAGTTCCGGCATTGAGAACTGGGAAGTTTGGACCCGCTGGACCCAACGGAACCGGATATTTTAATATGTTTGTGTTTTATCTTTAATACTGTGTCCCAAGGTATGGACAGGAACCAGAGGAAATTCCCTTGGCCATAAGGCAGCAGATGGTCAGGGAAAGCGTCCCAATGTCTAGAATTTAAGTGCTGTTCAAAGGAGTTTATCACCTACACTGTTTACAGGAGGGCGGAGATGACTCAAACCAGAGCAGTCTATAAGTGTCCCATTTAACACCTCACAACAAAGGGTATCCTGCCAGAAATTCCATTTAGTAGGCTGGCTGGCATTCCTGATGCAAATGTGGGGCTGCAGAAATGAGACCCCAGAGTCCAACTGAGCATGTGCCAACTAGCAGGGGGGCATGTATCAAAATGTGTTCCCACGTTAGAGAGTGGCTACAGGTAATTACTGACCAATCACCTGTACTTAATGTTAAGGATAGGGTTACAAAAGGTATATAATCTGTGGTCAACCCTTTATCCTGTGTTCTTCTATACCATCTTGATTGCTGAGAGAAATGCTATGCAACATACTTCTCATTCCCAATCCCCCAAAGTAAGTGTACTTCTTGCCTGTTACTGTACTATATCGTGTGTTCACCTATCCAAAGGAATAAATATACTTTATTATATCTAAGCCTCGTTCAGTTCAAACCCAGTTATTTGGTGTAAATTACAACCTGTCATAAGCTATCGTCACAAACAGCATGTGACATTGTGCATTATTTTACCTGCAAAGATGATGATGCATCCTGGTCCACGTCTAGAGATGGCACCCCACACATGCAGCTAAACTGGGTGTTTGGGATGCGGCTTCAGAGATACTGTATGCGTCCTTTTTTCTTGAATGCAAAAGGGGCAAATCTCTCAAGCGATACAGTTGACTCGTCAGTAAAGATGCAATCCTGAAAAGTCTCGCCACTTTCGATCCATGCCCATGCCTGGTCCACTCTTTTTTGATCTTGTTGGCTTCCCTTATCATAGGATAGGCTCTGTAATGACAAGGAACCACACTTTTACCTACTGTACTGTACAGAACTAACCTTACACGTCCATATTTCCATCCCAATCTGTTTCTCATCACTTTGATGCTGCTCTGAGATGCGGTTATGTTGTGATTTTGCTCTAGAGCGTACTTGACCCTTGTGGCACACCTCTCATCATTCTCTTCACTTATTTGGTCAACCAGAAGCGTTGTCGCCCTACAGTGTAAAGGAAAAACAACAATTTGTTACAGTAGGCCACAAAAATTCCCTGTATTGTATTCTTTGTCATTTATACACAGTATATACTGTATATACAGTATAGTGTATGGGGGATACAGTGTATGTACCAGTACAGGTACAGTATACACTTTTGCCGGTATATAAATATACTGTAACATTATATTATAATATGTGTACTGTATGTGTGTGTCATACTGTATACAGTATACTGTATATACTGCATTGGGGGTGGTGAGTAATAATGAGTAATAATGAAGTGAGTGATAATTAAGGGGGGAGGTGCAACTCACTTTGAAATACAATGGGTGTCATGGGTGTCTTAAAATTAATTGATTATAAGAATGTAAATCGTGATCAAATATTTAAAACATGCACACAAGACGTTCTTAGTCATACTGTACTGTACTGTATGTAGATGACAATTTTTTTTATCGAAAATAATTGCTAGGAAAAAGGTTCTGTTACAAACACTAATGCATTTAATCTGTTCTGTACACTAAAGAAAACATACTTTAAATACTTACTCGGTAGTGACTGTTAGAGTCCGCTTGACACTTTTGGCCTTACCATGGGCAAGATAGCTCACAGTGGTTGCTGGTAAAACGGGGCCCGAAGTATTTAACCAGCATTGTATTTGTGAAATTCGGTGTCCTCTCTTGTACATATCCTGTATTCTCATGCTGAGATCCTTTGAAATCTTTTTCGTCGGCATCGCTGCGTTTAGAAAAAAATACAAGCACAAGAATGTATATTCGATGTGTAGTCGATGTGCACTGAATCAACAAAATGGATGGTGTTTTTATAGTTTAATGGGTCTCAAACTCACTCGACAGGTTTAGTAAACAGTACGCCCACTTTTAACACCGGCATCTCGTGTCCATGCATGCGAAAAAATTCAAATAGGGACACAGTGTATAAAAGGTGACACAAATTGCATAGCCTACCACACGCTGATCTCTATCTGAACTTGCCCTTGTCCAAATACTGCATTGTGCATTATGCCATCTGCTTCCATGGATCACCCCCGATTCTATGGACGCAGTAAGCTGCTTGCTTCTGCCATGCCAACCATGAAAAGCGAAAGGCGGAAGCCTTTTCCAAGCCAAAGCGAAAGGCAAAGGAGAATAAAGGAAACGTTCCGATGACTCCAAAGGCTAAGAAGCCTGAGCCTTATTATGTCAAGAAGACATTTGCTGACATACAAAGAAAGAAAACATTTGGAATCCACCAGCACCCATCCACTTCGATGCTCTGCTGGGAACCCCCAGGTCATCTGTTCCAGCACCCATAGCCTACGATGCTCTTCTGCGAAACCCCAAGTCACCTGTTCCAGCACCCATCCCCTACGATGCTCTGCTGGGAACCTCCAGGTCACCTGTTCCAGAACCCATCCCCTACGATGCTCTGCTGGGAACCCCCAGGTCATCTGTTCCAGCATCCATCCCCTATGATGCTCTGCTGGGATTCCTTATCTCATCCGCTCCAGCACCCATCCCCTACGATGCTCTGCTGGGAACCCCTATCTCATCCGCTCCAGCACCCATCCACGCAGATGTCAACAGCACTCCTCGCACCAGATCCAGCTCGTTCGCCCGCATGCTGAATGGTTTAAGTTGTGTCGATATCCCTGACAACCCTATGGTGCAAAAAATTGATCTTCTTTTAGAGACCATGTTAAATATGGAGAAGATGAAGAGGAACATGGAGAAGATGGAGAGTAACATAGCAGGTAAAAATTTTTGCTTGTAGTTCCCGCCCCTGTATGTCGGACGCAGGAGCAGGAGGGTGGCCTGGATGTGACCTTCACGATTCCATCCCCAAGCGCACCCCCACCTTCTGCAGAATACGTGTACCTGTATGCCATTGATGAGGATGAGATGACAACCCCGGTAAGACCACGACAGATGACAACACCGATAAGGCCCCTACGACAGGAGGAAAGCATCCTCCCAAACCACCTACCCTCGCCCACTCCCAGAAGCACACCCGCTCCCAGAAGCACACCCGCTCCCAGAAGCACAGACGCTTGCATTGAAACGCTGCCAGACACCATCTTGAGCGACCTGCCCCAGCAAGTCCGGGAGAAATACAAGATCGGAAGTGCTGGTCTAGCCCAGAAATATGCCCTGCCCATCTTTAAACACCAAGTCAGTTATGAGGTGTACAGCGGGTGGACACACAACGTTAATTATGAAGGGAATAAAATCAAGAAGGCTGTACCAGAAAATTTAAAGAGAACAATTTTGGAGGAAGTGCAACGTTATTTTACAGTTACCGATCATTTAATGAGAATCGTGAGAGACACCATAAATGGCCTTTTGAGGCATATAAGGGCTCGTCCCTGGAAGGACAGACCGTTGGGGATCGACTTTGCTGCTGCTTGATTGTTCTGTTGTTCAAAAGTTATAAAATAATGTTTTTACTCCCAAAAATTAAAAAAAAGTTAATTTTTTAAATTTGTTTCATTGTCACCTTTTATAAAACATAAGTATAACATTTCACATAATGGTTGGTTAAAATTAGTCAGTCCCTCAAGAAGGCTACAAGAATTTTCATGAATGGCTCGGGGAGGGCGGGGGGTTGATAAGCGGTTGCAATACCGTTGTCTTGTTAGTAAGACGGGTGGGGGGTGGGGAACTGCTACTGTAGAAGTGTGTGCAGGATTAGTTAGTAAAAAAACAAATTAATATGTTTGGGGGAAGATTCGTTCCACAGAAAGGGCTTATCAGCCTACAAGAATTTTCATGAATGGCTCGAGGGGGGGGGGGATGTGTGGTGTCTCTTGTTCACATACACGCATGCGCCTAAATGTGTTGACACACAATGTGCGTGGAGTAGTCATTCGAGAAGGGATTATCACACGTGCGCATGCGTTACTGTGAACAAAGCCTCAAAGAGGCCGCCGGCCTCAAGAAGACTCAGCGACACATTTTAAATAATGGCCCGGGGGGGGGGGGGGGTGGTGTTGATAAGTGGTTGAATTACCATTTCCGGGGGGATGTGTGAGACATACACGCATGTGCATAAATGTGAGAACACGCTCGGGAAGATTAAACTAAGCCAGCCACCCATTACAAATGAATGGTTTGTTGGAGGTGTCGATAAGAAGTAGAAATACTTTAGCCTTGTGTGTGGGGGGGGGGGGGGAGCTGTATGCTGGATTATTAGTTCAAAGAAATATTTTCAACAGGTCACCATAATGTTTTGAACCCCACACTCCCAAATAAAAATCATAGAATGCCACCCACCTCATAAAGTACGTAGTGTAGAATTAAAAAGCTACATTAGTGATTGATTCTCAGAATAGCAAAAATTGTTATGCAAGCCCATGTCAAGAAACAAAAAAAAAAGGTTTTTTTTTCCAGACTTGAAATTCACATTGAATGAGAAGTCATTCACGCATGCGCCTAAATGTGATGACACGCATATGCGTTTCAACAAGGTTCCATGAGACATACACGCATGTGCATTAAATCAAAACAGTATTAAAACAATACATATATAATACACATACTGTAGAATAAATACCTACTGTACAGAATAAAAGATTATACATTTTTATTTTGGGGTTTCTTATAAGAGTAAATTAAACATGCAAGTGTATTGCTGTATAGTATGTAAAAAAGTATTGAATATGAAAACAGCAGCATACTGTTTAAGGTTTTCTATAAAGCTGTGTTTATTGAGGATGCGATAGATCGAGCCCCACTGGTCACTGAATGTTCCAATAAACCGTATAGGTTTATAATCACCCCTTAATTCCCAGGGTTTACATTGGCTAGAAGCTGCGTTCTTGTAGTATTCAATGCCCTATTATAGGCTCGTGCTAGACTACCTTTTGAATGTCTTCGTTCTAGGAATCTGTTTGTCAGTAGGTTAGCTTGTTCTTTGAACTCATAAAGAGTTGAGCAGTTACACCGTACACGTAAGTATTGGCCTGTTGGAATGGCTTTTATAACATGTTTTGGATGTTGACTCTCTGCTCTAAGTAAACTGTTTGTTGAGGTACTTTTTCTATAGATAGGGGTTTCTAGTTTCCCTGCTGTGTCCTTAAAAATGGTAATATCCAAGAAATCTATACTTAGAAGACTCGAGGCAGTGGTCAGTTTCAAATTGTGTTGGTTAGTGTTTAACAATGTAAGCGATTGCTTACCTGTACAGGCGGTCCTCGGTTATCCGACGCAATGCGTTACTCAAAATTGGTGGTGATGTAGGTGGAGTTGAAGGTTTCGGCCTCTTGAAGAATCTCTTCATTGAAGTCTGGACAGATCCTTTCCTTTTCTGTGTGTAGATCTCTCTATAGCAGCTGATTTGGTTAGACACCCCACGACTGACTGTTGAACTCCGTTCAATGTTAGGGTCATTGTCCTCAAATATGGCCAGTGCGCTATCAATGTGCTTGAATGCCGCAGCCAACATTTTGCTTGACAATGATTTACGTGGCTGTGGCTGTGCCACATCAGCAGATTGGTGGGCCTCCTCTTCAGCAATTTTTTGCTCTTCTAATTGCATGAGGTCTTCATTGCTCAACTCGTTAGAATGTGAGGCGAGCAACTCCTCAATATCCTCGGTTTCCACCTCCAAGTTGAGATCTCTGGCCATTTGCACAACAGTTTCTGTAACTTCTGCAACAGTCTCTGTAAGGCCTTGGACATCAGACACAAAATCAGGGCACAAATTACGCCAAACTCCATTTAAATTGGATTGTTTCACCTCATTCCATGCCTCTCCGATGTTTCTCACTGCATGGAGAATGTTGTAACCCTTCCAAAATTCTTTTAAGGTTGGACCACCTTCCACATCGGTTGCTCTGATGGCCTGGGCAAATATTCGCCTAAGATAGTAGGCCTTGAAGGAAGCGATAACCCCCTGGTCCATCGTCTGTATCAATGAGGTGGTGTTGGGGGGCATGAACACCACCATGACGTTTGGATGATGGTCATCCAGGTACACGGGATGGCCAGGAGCATTGTCCAGGAGCAGCAATGCTTTGAAATCGAGGTTCTGGTTCATACAATATAATTGCACAGCTGGAATAAATTGATGCTGGAACCAGTCCTCAAAAAGGCTCCCTGTTACCCATGCCTTACGGTTGGACTTCCAAATCACTGGAAGTGTGCTCTTTGCATAACCCTTGAATGCCCTAGGGTTTTCTGCATGATAAACAAGCAAAGGTTTTAGCTTGAAATCACCTGCAGCATTTGATCCAAGCAGAAGAGTCAGCCTGTCCTTTGCAACTTTAAACCGGGGCATAGATTTTTCCTCTTTTGCAATGTAGCTTCTACTGGGCATTTTCTTCCAGTAGAGCCCAGTCTCATCAACATTGAACACTTGACGTGCGCAATAGCCACCGTCCTCTATAATTTTGGCCAATGTAACAGGGAAGGTTTTAGCTGCCTCCTCATCCACACTAGCAGCTTCCCCGGTCACTTTAATGTTATGCAAGTTTGCCCTCTCTTTAAACCGCATAAACCAGCCCTTACTTGCAGTGAACGTTTCCTCAGTGGTCCCTTCTCCATGCTGTTGCTTAATGTCCTCATACAGACTCAAAGCCTTGGCCTGAATTAAGGCTAAACTAATGGGCACATGACGCTGGGATTGATCTTCCAGCCATATGATGAGGAGTTTTTCTACCTCAGCAATATGCCCAACACGTTGCCTTATTGTTGTACCTTGCATAGGTGCTGAGCCCTTGATCTGTTCCAAGATTCTTGCCTTGTCTTTGATTATTGTCACAATAGTTGTGCGAGGTATATCCAAGGCACGTCCAATTTCTGTGTTCGTCTCTCCTTTCTCAGAGCGCTTTATTATATTTTGCTTGGTCTCCAAAGTTATAGATTTTCTATTCCTTTTTGGAGTAACAGTACTTTGCTTTTTGCTTTGATCAGCTATGGTTTAGGGCCTAAAATACACCACCAAACCTTCACACAGACTGTTCAGAATGATTTCCCTAGCCTGCAGCCGTCTGGTTGTTCATTTGTAGCAATTTTTTAAAGCGTCGTAAGAGCGTCGGATAAGCCGTTCGGGCGTCGTAAAACGGGCCATAGGGATGCATTGACAAGCGTCGGATAAGCCGTTCGTCGTAAAACGAAACGTCGTAAAACGAGGACCGCCTGTACCTTACAGCTAATTGAATCACTCATATAGTTGGTATTCAAACCCTGTTAAATATTCTGAGCTTTGTGTGCAGCTAATGAGGATCTTTCTAGGGGGACTCTTTGTCTCCTTATGTGTGTCTAGGCCTTTCCTAATTTCCTGAATTAGGTCTAGAATTTTCTCAAAGCATGGGACCCTAACTGAATTTGGGGCATAAATGTTGACCAGCGTGACCTCAGACCCCCCTATCCGCCCCGTCAAAAGAATAAATCGCCCTTCTTTATCTATTTTCTTGAGTTCTAATTGAAAAGGGGTGTTGTTATTGAAAGCTTAGGCCACACCTCTCTTTTTTTCCCCCCACTCTTTTTTTATTGGAAATATATAACAAAGGATACCGAGTTGTCATGAGCACATGACTGAGATTGGTACAGACAGCAGGGGTGAGCAAACTTTTTAATCCGAGCCCCCCTTTTCATCCATGAAATTTCTCGGGCCCCCCTGCCTGATGTAATCAAAATCACATGACGTCAGCGCTCGCTAGCTGGTTCAGCCAAAGAGGGCGAACCAGCTTTGTGATGCGTCTGCCACGCATCTACAATCTCCTGCAGCCAAGTTCACAAATTGCTTGGGCTGCAGGCGTGCGCACAGGCAGTCTACTAGTATTGGATCACTGTTTATTTTATTGTTTTCTGCTTATATGTTTTTTTCTGGTGCACAAAGGCAATCCATTTGAGGGGGCCTTCATCCACCTCTTTGCTATATCCCTTCCCTCACCCGCCCCCCTTTTTTTCCCCTCCTTTTTACCTTCTCCCATTTGCTTTCCCCAGTGTCAGCCACTCCTACCTACCAGTTTTATGTATTATTTATTTATTCCCGTTTTAAATGTTGCCCAGGGATCAGGGACCCTCATAACCAGACTCAAGGGGGGTACTGATGAATCTCCCCTGCTGATCAATACTCCGAAGTGACGCCCCTGACCCAAAGAAGAACCCTAATCCCCCCAAAACTCATCCCCCCAAGTCCCTCAATTCTGCCATATCTGCCTGACTTCATCCCTCCATTTAGCCACTGTGTCTCACCCTCCCCCCAGTGTCTCTCTCCCCACCCCAGTATCTCTCTCACCTTCCCCCCAGTGTCTCTCTCTCACCTTCCCCCCAGTGTCTCTCTCTCACCTTCCCCCCCAGTGTCTCTCTCACCTTCCCCCCAGTGTCTCTCTCTCACCTTCCCCCCAGTGTCTCTCTCTCACCTTCCCCCCAGTGTCTCACTCTCTCACCTTCCCCCCAGTGTCTCTCTCTCACCTTCCCCCCAGTGTCTCTCTCCCCATCCCCACAATATGTCTCCCACCTCTCCATTTCTCTCCCTCCCCCTCCCCTTAATATGTCTCCCACCTCTCCATGTCTCTCTTTCTCTCCTCCTCCCCCAATATGTCTCCCACCTCTCCATGTCTCTCTCCCCATCCCCTCAATATATCTCCCACCTCTCCATGTCTCTCTCCCCCTCCCCCTATATGTCACCCACCTCCCCATGTCTCTCTCCCCCTCCCCCTATATGTCACCCATCTCCCCATGTCTCTCTCCCCCTCCCCCCAATATGTCTCCCACCTCTCCATGTCTCTCTCTCCTCCCTCCCCTCAATATGTCTCCCACCTCTCCATGTCTCTCTCTCCTCCCTCCCCTCAATATGTCTCCCACCTCTCCATCTCTATCTCTCTCCAACTTCCCTCAATATGTCTCCCACCTTTCCATGTCTCTCTCTCCTCCCTCCCCTCAATATGTCTCCCACCTCTCCATGTCTCTCTCTCCCCCCTCCCCTCAATGTCACACACACACACAAAAAAAATCTTACTTTCACTATTAAGACACACTTACTTTCACTATTAAGCCTGCTTCAGTTCCCCGGCTGAAAACTGGGACAGGAGGGCTGTCTGTGTGCAGGGAAGGCCCCGCCCCCGCTGCAGGCAGACATCACAGAGAAACAGAAGCACGGAGCTTGTGAGCTGCATGGCCGCCCGTGCACAGCACTGCCAGCCCCCAGGCTTCCCCACAAGCAGCCTGCGCTCCCCCTAAATAATCTTGCACCCCTCCAAGGGGGCGCACCCCCCAGTTTGCACACCGTTGGTACAGAGAGTTTCCAATAAACATTTTAACATATAGGAAGATGGGGGAGGGGAGAAGAGACAGACAGATGGGGATGGAGAGGTGGGAGGGGAAGAAGGGGGGGAGGGAGGTCCTTACGACTTGAATCTAGGCCAGCCCCGTGGGTCGGGACTCCAGCCACGGTTCCCAAGTTTTTTGGAATTGCGGCAGTTTTTTTATGGAGCATCGCTGTGAGTCTTTCCATAGTCATAACCGTGTTGATCCTTTTGACAACTGTGCCTCTAGTTGGGGCTTTTATTTGCTTCCAGGCTGCTGCGGCTGAGCATCTGGCGGCTATGATATTCGAACAAATCAGTCTGCCAATTGGCGTGGGAATATTTTCAATAGATTTACTAAGCACAAAGGTCAGAGCGTCTAAGGGGATCTTTAGTCTCGTGGTCTCGTGTATTAACTTTTGAATCATGGTCCAATATCTTTGAATCTCTGGACATGACCACGAAATGTGAGCCATGTCTCCCTTTTGACCACATTCCCTCCAGCACAGGTCAGGTGTGCCGGAGAAGATCTGGTTCAGCCTAGTCGGGGTCAGGTACCACAGGAATTGAATTTTATATATGTTTTCTTTAGTGATTGTACAAATAGAGGTTTTAGTTGCCGATTCCCAAACATCCTTCCAGTCATCTGCGTCAATTCTCAGATTTTATTCCGCGGACCACTTTTGCATGTATTAATGGGTTGGGGGATCCACTGTCAACTCCAGCCCTCTGTAGATCTCGGAGATCAACCCCCTCTGGTAGCTGCCCTTGATACAAAGGGACTCGAATTTCATTAGTGTGGGGAATTTGGCACTTTGGGAAAGCGAGAAGAGGAAGTGCCTAATTTGCAGGTATTTAAATAGATGGAGATCTTGGGTCTGATATTTATCCTGGAGCTCCTGGAAGGTGAAGGGCTGTCCCTTCTTCAGCAGATATGCAACCAGCCTGATGTTTAGGTCTTGAAATTGACCGAATTGTCTTTGCGAACACCCGGGCGGGAAATTTGGGTTTCCAAAGATAGGGGTGAGTTAAGAGGGGGATGCTAACAGGCCATACTTCCCTTTATTTTTGAGCCATATGTCCCATGTACATCTCATTGATCCCAGATCAAACTTCCTAGGGCTTTTCTCCTTGCCCCCCTGGGACCAAAGGGACACCGGGAGGGGGAGAGGGGCCGGGTAATGGGACTCTATTGAAAGCCAGCATGAGGAGGCCGGGTCATAATTCCAAGCTACAGCCTGCCTCAGCTGTGCCGCTTTGTAATACTTGATCACATCAGGGACCCCAAACCCTCCCTTCGTTTTGGGGATAGCATTACCAATTTCGGGACCCTTGGTCTCCTGTTTTTCCAGATGAATTGGAATATATGGAACTGGATGTTCTTTAGAGCTGGAAGTGGAACGGCTATGGGGAGAGTATGGAAGAGGTAGAGAAGTCTCGGGAGGATGTTCATTTTAATTGAGACTATTCTTCCGAACCAAGAGATTTGGAGTTTGCTCCAAGACTCGAGGTCTTTTTTGATCTGGTCGAATAGGGGGGGGGGGGGGGGGGGAAGTTGTACTGGTATAAGGATCTATATGAATTTGAGATTTTAACTCCAAGATATTTAATATTGGTTGTACTCCATTTATATTTATAATGAAGCTGTAGCAGTTTCCACGTCAGCTCTGGGAGAGTTAGGTTGAGAGCTTCTGACTTATCCATATTGACTTTGTAGTCTGAAATTGTTCCGAATTGGTCTAGTAATTTTTGGAGGTTGGGGAGGGAAATATGGGGCTTGTGAGGGTCAGTACTACATCGTCGGCAAACAGAGATTTTGTACTCTGTTTCGGCAATCTTAACCCCTTTTATACTTGTTTCATCTCTAATTTTAGCCGCAAGAGGTTAAATTGATAGGGTGAATAGTAAAGGGGATACGGGACAACCCTGCCTGGTTCCGTTTTTATTTTGTATCGGATCTGATAATCCACCTGGGAGCTTAATGTGTATCGTGGGGTTTTGGTAGAGGGCTCTGACTCCTTGGAGAAATGGGCCACTGAAGCCAAATTTCAGCAATGTTTGATCTAGGTATGACCATTTGATTCTGTCAAACGCTTTTTCAGTGTCGAGACTTAAAATCGTGGCCTTAGTTCCAGTGAGATGCACATGGTCAATAATATCCACAATTTTGCGGGTATTGTCAGAGGCCTGCCTTCCTGACACAAAGCCTACTTGATCAATGTGAATAAGTTGAGGGAGAATTGGGTTGAGCCTGTTTGCTAAGATCTTGCTGTAGATCTTGAGATCTGTGTTGAGAAGGGAAATTGGTCTATAATTCAAGCACAACAGTGGATCTCTACCTTCCTTGTGGATGACGGCTATATTTGCCGAGGAGATTGTAGAGGGAATTGGATTGCCGAACAGAAAGGAGTTAAACATATCGAGCAGATAGGGGGCCAGGGTTGACATGGATGTTTTATAATAGATATTGGAGAATCCGTCGGGGCCGGGTGTTTTGGCTAGTTTGAGGGATTTAATGGCTCCGGCTAACTCTTCCTGGGAAATTCGTTTATTTAGGACTTCTAGCTTCTCTTCAGAGAGAGAGGGAAGGTTACATTGCGCGAGGTATCGCTCTATTGTCTCAAGATTGACAGGTTCTCTGTCTGGGGGATATAGATTGTATAAATCTGAGTAAAATTTTGCGAATTCTTGGGCTATCTCCTTCTCTATACAGGTGACCTGTCCGTTTTTAGTGCGAATTTTGGAGATTTGGGATTTTATCCGGGCCTCTCTAAGTTTAGTGGCTAGTAGTCTGTCTGCCTTGTTGCCCTTGTCGAAAAACTTTTGGTTGGTTCACCTCAGCGCTCTCTCCACCTCTTCGAGTTGGGTTTGCTTTAGGTCCGCTCTGGCTTGGGATAGCAATTTTAGGACCTTTTTGGTGGGGTTAGATTTGTGGATATGTTCGAACTTTATAATTTTATCTGTGAGTTCATTTTGCAGCTTGAGTTTCATTTTTTTCTTATAGGAAACGATAGAGATAAGGTCTCCTCTAATCGTAGCTTTGTGAGCTTCCCATAATATTGCTGGGGCTGTGACTGAACCCTTGTTTATTTGGAAAAAAATGGCGAGTTTTTGTCTGATTATATTCACTGTTTTGGGGCAATTAAGCAGGGAGTCAGTCAATTTCCATTTGTATGAATTGCTTTTGACGAAGGGCAGAGAGAGGGTGAGTTCGACAGGGGCGTGATCAGACCAGGTAATTGGGCCAATGTTCGAGTGTGAGGATGCTTGGAGAATATTTTTGGTACCTGGAAAGTAGTTGATCCTGGAGTAGGACTGATGAGGGGCAGAGAAAAATGTGTAGTCCCTCTGACCTTGGTGCTGAGCCCTCCATATATCTGTTAAAGAGAAGCTCTCCATGATGTCTCTAAAGTATTTAGCCTTTTTTTGAGATTGGGAAGAGAGGTGTGTAGGTGACGTTGTTGATCTGTCTAGGGTAGATGAGGCTGCCATATTAAAATTTCCAGCTATTATTGCCGAGATGAGGGCTTGTGGATCTATGTCTTCTAGGAAATTTTTTAGGAACAGAGTTTGATTTTCGTTAGGGAGATACAAATTAATTAGAGTGATGGGGGACCCAGATAGGGTACCTTGGAGGATCAGGTATCTCCCATCAAGGTCTGGGGTGGCTTTTGTAAGGGAGAAGGGGACATTGTTTTTAATTAGTATAGCCACTCCTCTTTTTTTATTTGTAGAGGAGGCATAGAATGCTTGGGGGAATATACGTCTAAACGTGTCTGGTGGATTGGGGGAATCAAAGTGTGTTTCTTGTAAGAAAAGGATATCTCCTTTTGATTTTTTAAATTCATGCAATGCGAGTTTTCTTTTTTTTTACCGAATTTAGGCCTTTTACGATAAGGGAGATAAGCTTTATAGAAGACATTTTGTGGGGTGTTTGTTTGTGAAGCTCAAGGCCTCACAACCCCTTGGATTCCCATGAAGGGGGGCTAGAACTGGGTTGTATAGGAGCCGCGGCGGGGCTTCATGGCTCACAGCAAGACTTCGTACGGTTGGGGCCCTCCGATGGGAGGGGTAGGGGCGCAATCTACTACGCTGCTCTCTCCACTCCACGACCCAGACTTACGGACACTCTACTATGCTGCTCTCTCTATCCCACGACCATTGGCTTACGGACTTTACCTTTCTTTGCTGGAGTTGGCAAGTACGGTACCCTTTCTATTTTTGTTACCCGGACCATCTACGCTACTTCCACACTCCGGCCGTGACCCCGTTTACTGTTAGGTGTGTGGTATTACTCCTTTCCACCTCAGTCCCGGGGTCTCGTCTGGCTTGTGGGCAGGCCGAGCGTTACATTATGCAGAGCCCATCAGACCCAGACCCCCCCTGAGGTGGAAGATACCCTAACCACCATTTCCAATCACTTTAACTTCTTGGACAACCAGGTCTCTAACCTTAACCAACAAGTTACTACCCTATCTCTTCAGATTCCCCAGCCTAATGTTCCCAGTTCCGTTACCTCTCCCACTGTCTCCCGTGAAGGAACATTGTCCTCGGAGTTGCGAATTCCTACGCCTAGTAAATACGCAGGAGACCCGCTCGCATGCCGTGGGTTTTTAAATCAGTGCGAGATACAATTCGAACTGTCACCTTCTCGCTTCCCCAAGGATCATACCAAGGTAGCTTATGTTTTTTCCCTTCTCACCGGGGACGCCTTGGCCTGGGCTTCACCAATCTGGGAGCTAAAACCAGAACTCACTTACAGCTTCCCCAACTTTAAGGGAGAATTTAGTTTAGTCTTTGATACCCCTGGAAGTAGTGATATGGCTGCTTCCTCCTTGTTCCACATTTTGCAGGGTCGGAGATCTGTGGCACGATACGCTCTGGAATTCCGGACTATCGCAGCTGAGATGGACTGGAACGATGGGGCACTTTCCGCGGCTTTCTGGCAGGGACTTTCGGAGTCTTTAAAGGACAAACTGGCAGCTCGTGAGAAGCCATCCTCATTGGGGGCCTTAATTGCCTTGTGCATCAGGGTGGATCAACGACTTCAGGAAAGGCAGGCTGAACGTCAACGTCCTCGTACTTCTGTTTCTATGCCTTCTGCTTCCAGGTCTCTGGCTCCTGTTTTTCCAGCATTGGACGATCCTGAACCCATCCAACTGGGCAGCCATCAACTTTCTTCTACGGAATGACTACGTCGGAGGAACGAGGGCCTGTGCTTCTATTGCGGATCTCGTAGACATCTTGCCGCGTTGTCCCTTGAGGCCGGGAAACGCCAACGCCCAGTGAGGTATGAGGGGATCTCACTGGGTACCATCTCTTCTTTCCCCTCTCCCGCACAGGATCTCCCCAAGCGCATCTTACTTCCTGTCCTCCTTAAGTACACCAGCGATCAAATCCCCGCTCTGGCCTTCCTCGATTCTGGATCCGGAGGGAATTTCATGAATCATGCTTTTGCTATCCAGTACAACATTCCTCTCCGGGAGAAGGCCTTTCCGGTCGGGTTGGAGGCTATCGATGGTTGACCTCTTCAGCAAGCCTTTATTTCCTTGGAGACACTTCCCATTGAACTTTCTATGAAGGATGGATATTTGGAACTCATTTCTTTTGATGTCATCCATTCCCCTTCGGTTCAACTCATTCTGGGCTTGCCATGGTTACAACGTCAGAATCCAATTATCGATTGGACTGCCGAGTTCCCCGTTCAATGGAGATCACCCCATGTGGAATTGCCTCCTCCGTCCGCTGCGGTAGTGGCCGTCTTGGAAACTGTTCCCCCGCAAGATGTCACCCTACCGAAGGTTTATTTGGAGTTCCTGGACGTCTTCAGTAAGGTCAAATCCGAGGAACTTCCCCCTCACCGCCTTTTCGACTGCCCGATTGACTTAATTCCGGGTGCCCCGTTTCCCAAAGCCAGGTCATATCCACTATCTTTGCCTGAAATGGAGGCCATGACCGAGTATATCACAGAGAACCTTCAAAAAGGCTTTATCCGGAAATCCACCTCTCCCGTCGGAGCAGGATTCTTTTTTGTAAAAAAGGAAGACGGGACGCTTTGCCCGTGCATCGATTTCCGTGGCCTAAATAAAATTACCATCAAGAATCGCTACCCTTTGCCTCTTATCCCCGAGCTCTTCGATAGGCTGCAAGGCTCGACGATTTTTTCTAAACTTGATTTACGGGGGACATATAACCTGATTCGCATCCGCAGTGGCGACGAGTGGAAGACCGCGTTCAACACGCGCAGTGGTCACTATGAGTACCTGGTGATGCCGTTTGGGTTGTGCAATGCCCTTGCAGTCTTCCAAGACTTTATGAATGAGGTTTTTCGTGATCTATTAAATTCTTTTGTGATTATCTACTTGGATGATATCCTCATTTTTTCCAAGTCCCTCAAGGAACACATTCTCCATACCAAGATGGTGCTCTCTCGTTTACGGGCCAACAAGCTCTACGCCAAGATGGAGAAGTGTGTCTTTTATCAATCCTCAACTACCTTCCTGGGATACATTGTTTCGGACCAGGGGTTCACCAAGGATCTGGAGAAGCTCAATTCTGTACTCGAATGGCCACAACCTAACTACTTGAAGGCGATTCAGCGTTTCCTTGGTTTCGCTAATTATTATAGGAAATTTATTGCTGGTTTCTCTACTTTGGTAGCACCCATTACGGCCCTTACAAAAAATGGGGCCGATCCTTCCTCTTGGCCATTGGAGGCCAGTCGTGCCTTTGAGTCTCTTAAAAAAAGCCTTTGTCTCGGCCCCCATTCTGCAACATCCCGTCCCCACCCTCCCCTTTACCTTGGAAGTTGACGCCTCTGACGTTGGAGCCGGTGCGGTTCTCTCTCAAAGAACCACCCCCGAAGAGAAACTCCACCCCTGTGAGTTTTTCTCCAAAAAAAATTCTTCAGCAGAAAGAAATTACGACGTGGGGAATAGGGAGTTGTTGGCCATCAAGATGGCATTACAAGAATGGAGACATCTTCTGGAAGGAACCAAGGAACCCATTCTGATCCTGACGGACCACAAGAATCTTTCTTACATTGAAGGTGCTCATCGCCTTGGGCCCCATCAAGCCCGTTGGGCGTTGTTCTTCTCAAGGTCTAACTTCATCATCTCTTATATTCCTGGGACAAAGAATATTAAAGCTGATGCATTGTCCCGTCAGTTCATCATTGAAGAGAAGTCACAAGACGTCCCAGAGAGTATTCTGTCCCCCCAACTGTTTATCTCTGCCGCCTCTTTTGACATACTGGATAAAATCTTGGAGTCTCGAACACAGGTACCTGAAGGACTAGAGGTCCCTGATGGACGCCTTTACGCACCTCCACGTTTTCATCTTAAAATTCTTGAATGGGGTCACTCCTCCAGATCTGCCGGCCATCCCGGCTTTAAGAAGACTACGGATCTCATTCAGCGAACTTTTTGGTGGCCCAACATGGTAAAGGACATTAGAGCTTTCACCTCCTCTTGCCCAGTCTGTGCCCAAAATAAATCTGTCCGTCAAAAGCCTTCTTGTCTTCTACAACCCCTCCCGGTCCCGGTCCGTCCTTGGAGTCACATTGCTATGGACTTCATCGTGGATCTTCCCCCTTCTAATGGCATGACTACTATTCTAGTAGTAGTTGACAGATTCTCCAAGCAAGCTGATTTTGTTCCCCTTAAGGCTCTACCCAATTCTAGTACTTTGGCTGATATTTTTGTAAAAGAAATTTTCCGTATTCATGGCGTTCCGTGGTCCATTGTCTCGGATCGTGGTACTCAATTTGTTTTGAAGTTCTGGCGTGCATTTTCCCAGAGGTTGGGCATTACCCTTCTTTTTTCCTCAGGCTATCACCCTCAAACGAATGGGCAGACTGAATGCATGAACCAGTCCCTCGAACAGTATTTGCGTTGTTTTTCTTCCGATTCTCAGGATAATTGGGCAGAGTTACTTCCTTGGGTGGAATTTGCGATTAACTCTCAAAAATGAGTCCACTCAAGAATCACCATTTTTTATTAACTATGGATTTCATCCTACCCGCCTACCTATGCATTCTTCCAGGTCCGGAGTTCCTGCAGCAGATGATAGGGTAACCACCTTACAGGGGTCGTGGAGGAGGATTTAAACTGCTTTGCAGGGATCTGTCCTAAGACAAAAGAAACAAGCAGATAGGCTTCGTCGGGAGTCTCACAAGTTCGTACCTGGAGACAAGGTCTGGCTTTCTTCTAAAAACATTAAACTGAAGGCCCCAACCCCTAAACTGTCTCCCAGGTTTCTGGGCCCTTTTTCCATTCTGAGACAAGTTAATCCTGTGGCCTATCAGCTTCAGTTGCCTCCCTCCATGAAGATTTTACCCGTCTTCCATATCTCACTGTTGAAACCATTCATCCAAGGCACACGATTTACTCATCCTTCACTTCGGCCTCCTCCTGCCAGTGTACCAGGACAACAGGAGTTTGAAATTCAGTCCATTATTGACTCTCG
Source organism: Ascaphus truei (assembly GCF_040206685.1). Lineage (NCBI taxonomy): Eukaryota > Metazoa > Chordata > Amphibia > Anura > Ascaphidae > Ascaphus > Ascaphus truei. The sequence continues at coordinate 13,187,060 of NC_134502.1, forward strand.
CATCTCCAGGGGCAAACTCCAGTTTTTGGTCCACTGGAAAGGATACGGACCTCAGGATTGTTCTTGGGTCTCGCATGCTGATCTTCACGCTCCGTCTCTACTCAAACGATTCCACCAAAAATTTCCCCTCAGACCTTGGATGGATCGTCCAGAGTCCGACCCTCGAGGGGGGGTTACTGTAAGGACCCGCGCTGCGGGGACTCCCGCTACCATCGCCTCCTTACCTCTTGTTCCCGCTGCCCCTGGTTCTCGGCGGCATGCCCCGGCCCTCGGCGGCTCCCCCACGGCTGCTCCCACATTTCCAGGTCGCGCGCGTCACCCTTACGGTCGCACGCAGACTCAGGCTTCCCTTTCTTGGTGCCGCGGGTCTGGCCCCGCCCCCTCCGTTGCGGCGCATGCATCGGCATGTTCCCCTGCCCCTGATCCACCAGGACCGCTCCCAGGCTCTTCTCCCCTATCTGGGCTTCCTTTGGGCCGCACCTCCGCTCCTCCTTTTCCTCTGATAGGTCCCAGCCCACTATTTAGTCTCCCCTCACCATTACCACATTGCTCTGCATAGCTTCTGTACCTTGGTGCTGTCTGCTCCTGCTTGGCTCTCTTGTATTTCAGTCCCTGTTCCTGTTCCTGGATTCTCTGCTGACCTCCCTGGATTTTGACCCTTGGCCTTGGACTTCGACCTCGCTGCTCTCTTTTACCCTTTGGATTTGGCTTTGGACTCTCTACCTCGCAGTCTTCTATATCCCTTGGACTCGGCATACGGACCTCTACTACGCTGCTATCTCCACTCCACGACCCAGGCTTAACTCTGACCGGATCTCCCAGGTCTGCAGCGGGCCCGATCTCTTCAGGGGAAGCTATCCCCACCCACCCCAGCGCCACCACCGCAGGTCCCTGGGGACAAAATGGCCGGCCTAACTTTCTCTGCAGGTCCCGCAGCAGCGACAGGGAGGTGGGATTCTTTATTATTATTTATATTTGTGCCCGGACAGCACCGGTGGGAGGCATCTCCGTCCCACTGCTCACCTCGTCTGCTCTGTCTGGCACCCAGATCTCCTCGGGCAGGGTATTTTTAAAGCCTCTCAGGATGTTGATGCTAGCACCGGTGGTGTATGTGGGAGTTCACACTGGTATTTGAGGATAAAGAATGAGCTTTTATTTGTTTATCTTTTATTGTTAATTTGGCCTCTTGGATGGAGCCGAACTGGCATGCGACTTTCCCGCTCTGCGTCAAGGCCACGCCCCCATTCTTGTTATTTTTAAGTTCTTCTTGGGCATTGATCTCAGCGCGTGTCAAATTGGATGGTATTTTTAGATGATTTTCACACAATTTAATAAGATCCTTCAGGACTAAATCATGAAAAATTTCAACATTATGACCCTTTGAGTGGAGTGGATAGAAACTAGATTTTGGTTTAAACCTGGAATCTGTCATTGTTTCCATGTTGCCTAGACCCAAATCTAGGCGCAAATCCGTGGGTCCTTCGTTTTCTTTAGGAGAGCCGCAATAACTTCAAGATAACGAAGGGAAGGAGCGGTGCACTGAGGTAAGTAGGTAAAACCAAACGCAGCTCTATCAAAAACGACTATTTATTGAAAAAAGGGACAAACATCACAAAGCTAGAAACCTCTTTGTGATGTTTGTCCCTTTTTTCAATAAATAGTCGTTTTTGATAGAGCTGCGTTTGGTTTTACCTACTTACCTCAGTGCACCGCTCCTTCCCTTCGTTGTTCCGATTACTCCTGCTGGTGGCACGTGGATTCTTATATACACACAGTTGGAGGCACTCACTCCAGTGGATTATCTCCCCTTCAGCGTGGATGCACTGGATACAAGCAGCGTGATAGCAGGTATTTCATTGGCAGAGTGGGCTGAGGGTGACGAAGCATTAGCCAGGCTGTTCTCATTGAAGACAGTCGGCGATTCTTATTGTCACCCCTTATCACCCCTCCCCCCAACCTGCGTTACTTTGTCCGCTGAGAACTGTTTATTTGCTCATTCTAGTGCCTCATACGTGTGTTATCAATACTAAGGACATTCCTATGCTTTTTGGCCCTTGAGCACTGGTGGCAGATCATCTCTGCTTTGCTCCTTCTTTAAGTTCAAGATATTCTTGCTCTTTGAGTTGTGCCTCACTATCAACTCTACTCCGCATTTCAGGACGTATTCAGCAAGGCTGAATCCGATGAGCTTCCACCCCACTGGTCATTCGACTGCCACATCGACCTTCTGCCCGGTTCGGTGCCTCCGTGAGGATGTTCTTACCCACTGTCACCTCCAGACACCAAGGCCATGAAGGACTACATCCAAGAGAACCTGCAAAGGGGCTTCATCTGGAAATCTTCGTCTCCCGCAGGTGCGGGATTCTTCTTTGTAAAGAAAAAGGATGGATCCCTCAGACCATGTATTGATTATCGGGACTTAATAAAATCACAATCAAGAACCGCTACCCCTTACCTCTCATCACCGATCTCTTTTTTTTCTTCTTTCAAATAGTTTTATTAGGCAGTTATACAACAGTAATTCGTCTTACACACAGTACAGCCTAATACAAAAACATTTTTACATTTTTTGGGGGGAAAAGCTTGACAACCTTAATTGTCATAAAGGTGAGGCCATCAGAGAGAGAAGGCTAGAGAGGGAAGGGCATGGGAGGGGGGGGGAAAGGGGGGGTGTGAACTGGTAGAAGGAGAGGGAATGTTCCCTCCCTGGCAGCCGGGTTCCTGGTTGTGGCAGTATTTAGGTTTAGGCTCAAGGTGACATGGAGCACCTTGTCTGAGTATCTAGTTTCCCAATCTGCTCTGTAAGGATTGCCCTCATCTTATAAAGAGTAACCAGGGCTCCCATGTTCTGTAAAATGTGACTAAGTTTTGCTTAAGGAGAGCCGTCAACTTCTCCATAAGCATCACCTCATTGATCCTTTTTTTATAGTTCCTTTGGAGGGAGTGGTTATCTTCTTCCAGGAGGCCGCTATCTCACATCTCGCCGCTGTAAGAATGAAGGAGATTCATTTCCTTACTGGACGGTCAATTTCCTTCATTGGCCTAGCCAGTAGGAAGGCCAGTGGGTCAATAGGTAAATCCAGGTCGGTGACCTCTTTTATCAAATTTTGGATTTTGGTCCAGTATTTCACAATTTCTGGACATGTCCACCAGATATGGGCCATGTCCCCTCTTTGCCCACAGCCTCTCCAGCATAGGTCGGATGCCAAAGGGTATATTTGATTTAATCGTACAGGAGTAAGGTACCAGTTATATAAAATGTTATATATGTTCTCCTTCGTTGTGGTGCATATGGATGTTCCTGAGGCTGCTTCCCAAATTTCTTCCCATTCCTCTCTCTCTACGTTTACCTTCAAGTCTGCTGCCCACTTGACCATGTAGTCATGGTTTGGAGGATCCACTGATCTCTCCAGTTCAAAGTAGATTTCTGTAATTAGACCCTTTTGATGGGTTTTAACTTTACACAAATGCTCAAACTTGGTGAGAGGAGGGAATTCAGGATTTGGGCATGTTTTTTGGATGAAATGTCGGATTTGAAGATATTTAAATGTATCTAGTTCTCTAATATCGTATTTAACCCGTAGGTTCTGGTAGCTCAGGAATTTCCCAAAGCTTAAGAGATCCGCAATCACCCCAATTCCCTTTGATTTTAAATGGTCGAACAGCCTGGAACCACACACCGGAGGGAATTTGGGGTTTTCGAATATAGGCGTAAGTTGTGAACTACAAGTGGAGAGCCCGAATCTAGTCTTACATTTCGACTAGGTCTCCCAAGTGTGTCTCGTCGCCTTTAGTTTTAGATTATGCAATTGACTATCTCCTCTGTCCAGACTCCAGAGGCAAGCTAGCAGAGAAGGCATTCTGGCATAATGTGACTCTATTTCGACCCAGCAGCATTGGGCTGGGTCTGTGTTCCATATTACTGCTTGTTTTAGTTGGGCAGCAAGGTAATATTTATTTATATCTGGGACACCCATACCCCCCCTTGCTCTTGGTGCTAAGAGGACCGATCTTGCAACTCTGGGTCTCTTGCCCTGCCAAATAAAATTAAACGGCCTCTTTTGGGTATGTTCCAGTTCAGCGCCAGGAACATGGACCGGGAGTGTTTGGAAGAAATATAATAATCTGGGGAGTATATTCATCTTAATTGATGTCATTCTTCCGATCCTTGATATCTGGTAACCTTCCCACTGATCCAAATCTTTTTTTATTTTTCCCAAGAGAGCTGGGTAGTTATCATGATATAAAGCTCGATAATGTCTTGATACATTTACTCCCAAATATTTAATGCATGAAGAACACCATCTGTAGCTAAAATTCAATTTGAGTAGTTTCACTGCTAAGTCTGGGAGGCTTAAATTTAGGGCTTCAGATTTTTCGCTGTTTATTTTGTAACCTGATATTTTGCCAAAATCCGTCAGTTACATAGTTACATATAGTTACATAGTAGATGAGGTTGAAAAAAGACGTACGTCCATCAAGTTCAACCAATGCTAAATTTAGACAACAGATACTTTATTCTATATCTATACTTACTTATTGATCCAGAGGAAGGCAAACAAAAAACCCCATTAAGGGGAAAAATTAATTCCTTCCTGACTCCAAGAATTGGCAATCGGATGAATCCCTGGATCAACATCCTTCCCATGTATACTAATTTGGTATATCCCTGTATACCTTTCCCATCTAAAAAGATGTCCAACCATTTTTTGAACAAATTTATTGTATCTGCCATCACAGTCTCCATGGGTAATGAATTCCCCATTTTAACTGCCCTTACTGTAAAGAACCCTTTCCTTTGTTGCTGGTGAAATTTCCTTTCCTCCAACCTTAAGGGATGGCCCCGAGTCCTTTGTACTGCCCATGGGATGAATAGTTCTTTTGAAAGCTCCTTGTATTGTCCCTGAATATATTTGTATATAGTTATCATATCCCCTCTTAGACGCCTCTTTTCTAATGTAAATAAATCTAATTTAGCTAGCCTCTCCTCATAAGTCAGAATGTCCATCCCCTTTATTAATTTGGTGGCTCTTCTCTGCACTCTCTCTAGTTCCATAATGTCTTTTCTTAGGATTGGTGCCCAAAATTGTACTGCATATTCAAGGTGTGGTCTTACTAATGCTTTGTAAAGGGGCATAATTATGTTTACTTCCCTTCCATCCATTGCCCGTTTGATGCAAGATAAGATCTTGTTTGCCTTGGCAGCTACTGCATGACATTGGGCACTATTGCTAAGCCTGCTGTCTACAAGCACTCCTAAATCCTTCTCCATCAAGGATTCCCCCAATATATCTCCATTGAATTTGTAAGTCACCTTTTTATTCTTGCATCCCAAATGCATAACCTTACATTTATCTGTATTAAACCTCATTTGCCATTTACCTGCCCACGTTTCCAGTCTCTCCAAGTCCTTCTGAAGAGAAATTACATCCTGCTCTGATTCTATTACCTTACACAATTTAGTATCATCAGCAAAGATGGAGACTTTGCTCTCGATCCCAACTTCAAGGTCATTAATAAACAAGTTAAAATGCAGGGGTCCCAGTACCGATCCTTGAGGTACTCCACTCACGACTTTAGCCCAACCTGAAAAAGTTCCATTTATGACAACCCTCTGTTGTCTGTCCTTTAACCAGTTTTCAATCCAGGTGCATATATTATTACTGAGTCCAATTTTCTTTATTTTGTACACCAACCTCTTGTGTGAAGCCGTATCAAAAGCCTTTGCAAAATCTAAGTAGACCACATCAACTGCATTACCCTGGTCTAAATTCCTACTTACCTCCTCAAAGAAAAAAATAAGGTTAGTTTGGCAAGATCTATCCTTCATAAATCCATGCTGACTATTACTAATAGTTTTGTTTTCCATTAGGTATTCCTGAATATTATCCCGTATTAAACCTTCAAGTAGTTTCCCTACTATTGAAGTCAGGCTTACAGGTCTGTAATTCCCCGGGTGTGATCTAGCTCCTTTTTTAAATATAGGCACCACACCTGCTTTACGCCAATCTTGTGGTACTGAGCCTGTGGAAATTGAGTCCTTGAATATTAAATATAATGGTTTTGCTATTACTGAGCTTAACTCCTTGAGAACTCTTGGATGTATTCCATCGGGGCCAGGTGCCTTATTTACTTTAATTTTTTCAAGTCGCTTATGAACTTCTTCCTCAGTTAACCAATTGGTCATTAATATGGAGGTTGTGGCTTCCTCCTGTGGCGCTACTATTGAACTTGATTCTTCCCTGGTAAACACAGAGGCAAAGAATTTGTTTAATACCTCTGCTTTTTCCTTATCTCCAATAATCTGCCTACCCATCTCACACTGAAAGGGTCCTATATTTTCTTTTCTCATTTTTTTGTTATTAAGGTACTTAAAGAACTTTTTAGGGTTGATCTTACTTTCTATTGCAATCCTTTTTTCATTATCCATTTTTGCTAATTTAATTGCCCTTTTGCAATTTTTGTTACATTCCTTATAATTCTGATACAATGTCTCTGTCCTTTCTGAATTAAAGAATCTAAACGCCTTCATCTTCTTGTCCATTTCCTCCCCTACCTGTTTATTTAGCCACATTGGTTTTGACTTATTTCTTTTATACTTATTACCCAAGGGTATACACTGATAAGTGTGCTTTTCTAACAATGTTTTAAAGACTGCCCATTTATCTTCTACATTTTCCCCTGCAAAAACATCATCCCATTGTATTACTACTAGATTAGACCTCAGTTTATTAAAATCTGCCTTTCTAAAGTTTAAAGTCTTTGTTGAACCCAAGTAATCTGTTTTTTGATAATTTATTTCAAATGAGACCATGTTATGATCACTGTTACCCAAATGTTCCAGGACCTGAATATTTGTTATTACTTCTACATTGTTTGATATGACCAAATCCAGAACTGCCCCTCTCCTGGTTGGTTCCTCAATAATTTGGGTCATATAATTATCTTTAAGCACCCCCAAAAACCTGTTTCCTTTTGTTGTAACGCTAATCTCATTGCCCCAGTCTATGTCTGGATAATTAAAATCCCCCATTATGCAAACATGACCCAGTTTTGATGCCTTCTCCATTTGCAAATGTATTTTAGCTTCCTCAATCTCACAGATATTTGGTGGTTTATAGCATATTCCCACAAACATTTTCTTTATACTTTTACCTCCACTGCTAATTTCTATCCACAAGGTCTCTACATTTTCATCATTCCCTTCATAGACATCATCCCTTATAATAGGTTTTAGATCTGGTTTAACATATAGACATACTCCACCTCCCCTTCTATTTGTTCGATCCTTCCGAAAAAGAGAATACCCCTTTAAATTAACTGTCCAGTCATGAGTTTCATCCCACCATGTTTCAGTAATGCCTATGATATCATACTGCTCCCTTGTAGCTATTAATTCAAGCTCCCCCATTTTATCTGTCAGGCTTCTTGCATTAGCAAGCATGCATTTCAGTTTTTTTTCAGCCTGTACTATTATCTTATCTGATCCTTCCTTACTGCTCCCACTTGGTTTAGTCTTTAGAAGTTTTCTAGTATTATCTCTATTTACTATGGGTATCTCACTGCTTGTCAAACTTGCACTTGCCCCCATTCTACCTCCATACCACCTTGTATCCTCATCTATTCCATTTAGTTCATTATCTGTTTCACTCCCCTCCCCCCTCCATCATAGTTTAAAATCTCCTCCAACCTTTTTAGCATTCTCCCCTCTAGCACAGAAGATCCCTCTTCATTGAGGTGCAATCCGTCCCTAGAATATAGATGGCACCTCTCAGAAAAGGAGTCCCAGTGCTCTAAAAACCCAAACCCCTCCTTCCTACACCACTTTCTTAGCCATGCATTAACCTCCCTGATCTCTGACTGTCTCCCTGCAGTAGCGCATGGCACTGGTAGTATTTCAGAAAATACTACCTTGGAGGTCCTTGCCTTAAGCTTTTGGCCTAGATCCCTGTAATCATTTTTTAGGACCCTCCATCTTTCTCTAACCTTGTCATTGGTGCCAACATGTACCAAGACCGCCGGGTCAATCCCAGCCCCCCCAACAATCTGTCTACCCGATCCGCAATGTGCCGAACCCGAGCACCCGGGAGACAACAAACTGTTCGGTTCATGCGGTCCCGGCAACATATTGCCCTATCTACCTTCCTAATAATGGAGTCCCCTACCACCACAATCTTTCTTTGTATCAGAACATCCTGAGTCCCCACTGTGCTGGAGGAACTATTCCCCTGGCTGCTAGAGGAATTAGTCACCCCCAGCCTTGCCATTTCTGCCCCAACATTCCCAATATCTTCACTCAACATGGCAAATCTATTGGGATGTCAGCTCAGAAATGACCTGCCTCTCCCTATTGCCCCTGCTTCCCCTTCTAACTGTCACCCAGCTACCTACCTGCTCCTCACTAACAGCAACTAAGCTACCTACCTGCTCCTCACTAAAAGCACCACGATCTGCATCACTAGTCGAAGCAAGGGCCTGCTCAGTGAGCTCTAATTCCCTTTCAAGATTGCCAATGTCCCTCAATATTGCAAGTTGCCTCTTCAGATCAGCAATCTCTGATTCTAAGGAGACCACCTGCTCACACTTCTTACAGTGGTATGCTCCTTGGAACAGCTGCTCCAAGTGCACATACATGTGGCAAGATGTGCACTGAGTGGCATTTTCAATCCTGCTCATTCTAGCAACTATGAAGTTTAGAAGTACTAACAGTAAACTGTACTTCAATAAACTATACCTTGTTCAAACTGCTTCTGGTTCTAACTGCACACACTGTAACCAACAAGCATAATACAAGTTTGCTGTGTAGCTCCTCTAGATAAGCCTTTGTAATCCCCTCGTCTGAGGCCGGCATTTCGATAGATCGATCCAGATCCGTTGTTGTAGATTTGGCTCCTCGTGCACCGGACGGGGAGGCGTCATCTTGTTTTTTTGTGCCTGTGTCGGCGCTCTGTTTCGCAGGGGAAAAGAACTTTGTAACTCCCTGTCCGGGTAGGTTTTTCGGTTTGTGAGACATGCCTGGGTATTCAGGAGTCTGATCTATATATTTTGGGTTCGGAAATTTCGGGGTAAAACTGCTGATAATTGCGTTGATTCGTGAGGGTCTCTGGAGCTCTATTCTTACCCTTCCGTCCCGATGACGTCATCGGCACGCCCCCCATCACCGATCTCTTTGACAGACTACAGGGTTCCACCATTTTTACTAAACTGGACTTACGAGGAGCCTACAATCTTGTAAGAATCCGACAGAGGGATGAGTGGAAAACCACGTTTAACTCCCGGGATGGACATTACGAATACCTAGTCATGCCTTTCGGTCTTTGTAATGCCTCCGCGGTATTCCAGGACTTTATCAACAAGGTTTTCAGGGAACTCCTGGCGTCATTGTCTATCTAGATGACATTCTAATCTTCTCCAAAACCGCACGTGAACACCCGGGTCATGTCAAACAGGTACTCCAACGACTACGGAAGAATCGCTTATTCGCGAAATTTCATCAGACTACGACGTCCTTTCTGGGTTACATCATCTCCGATACTGGCCTTGCTATGGATCCAGCCAAAGTGAAAGCAGTTTTGGATTGGCCTCGTCGTATGACCCTGAAGGCCGTACAACGGTTCTTAGGCTTCGCAAACTACTACCAAATGTTCATACAAAACTTTTCATCCGTAGTAGCACCCATTACAGCGTTGACACAGAAAGGAGCTGACCCAGCACTTTGGTCTCCTACAGCCCTTCAAGCATTCAAGAAGCTAAAAACAGCCTTTTAGGTCAGCCCCGTGCTAGTTCATCCTGATCCAGGTCTACCCTTCACACTCAAGGTGGATACTTCAGATGTTTGGGCCGGGGCAATCTTGTCCCAAAGGAAAACCCCACAAGCCAAGCTACACCCCTGTGCGTTCTTTTTAAAAAAAATGTCGCCTGTCGAATAGAATTACGACGTGGGCAATCATGAACTGTTGGCCATCAAAATGGCCTTGGAGGAATGGATGCATTTGCTCGAGGGCACTGAAAACCCTAACTATACTGATGGATCATAAAAACCTCTTATACATTGAAGGTGCTCATCGCTTGGGGTCGCGACAAGCCCGATGGTCACTTTTTTCCCCCCACTTTAGTTTTATAATTTCATATCTACCAGGTTCTAAAAATGTAAAGGCAGTTGCTCTCTCCCATCAATTTCTCATAGAAGACAGGGCTGAGGAACCATACTTCCCCCATCATGTATCATGTCTGCTTCTAACGCGTAGCTCACCACAAATGAGGCGCGACCACAGGGCTGAGGTAGGGATTGGTATAGACCGTAGGATAATCTTGCAAGCCGGGTCAGGGTTATAGAAGACAGCGTAAATGTGGTACTTGCCGGATCTAGGAGTGGAGAGTAGCGGATCATTGGGGTACGTAGCCGGAGTCAGGATTGGAGAAAGCAGAGTCGTCGTAGAGCAAAAGCCAGGGTCAGTGCAGGAGAGAGCAGAGTCGTTGAATCCAAAGCCAGAGGTCAGTGCCGGAGAGTATCATGAAGTCCAAGGTACTAGGCAGGGTCAGGCAGCAAGGTAAGAGGCAGACAGGCAAGGAGTGATGAGGTTTAGCGTCACAAACAGAAGTTATGCTCGGCGAGAAATTAAAGTTCTGAGAGCATATTTAAAGGACCTCCCACCAATGGGAGGCATCCAGGAAGAAGAACCACCCTCTTTGATAGGCTGCTGGATCGTGCAGGTGCGTCCTATTACACAGCCGATTGAGACCAAGGTGGAGCTTCCAGAGAGTGCACGCGCAACCCACGCATCACGCTGGCGACCCGGTCGTGCGCCGTCAGTGCTGGCCACGACACCCGTGTCAGTATGGGGGCGGAGACCGGAGGCGGGGCCCGCGGAGATAGAGGAGCCCAGGGTAGTGTTGCGCCGAGTAACTCTGACGTCAGGGCAGGGGCGGGAATGAGAGGCAGGGACCGCAGACTGCCGAGGAGACCGCGCACCGCACGTGCATCGCTCGTCAATGCCAGAAGCAAGAGAGTGTACCCTGGACCCAGGAATAGCAGAGACCGACGGAACCCATGCACTGCCTGCGTGCCGCATATGATCACTACCGTTAGGCTGCCTTTCTTGAGTTGCTCCAGGAACCAGACAAGCGGGTAAGGGTTAAGGGGACAGAACCGCCACGATGGTGAATCCTCACACTGCTAACACATTTGATGCTATGGAGGACATTGCGAGAGGTCAGTCTGATATTCCGGAGGGACGTCTCTTCACCGCACCAGCCTATCATTGAAAGGTATTGGAATGGGGTCACTCATCTAAAAGCTCTGGTCATCCAGGTACAAGGAGAACTATTGATCTTCTGGAAAGGACCTTTTGGTGACCAGGGATGCATAAGGACATAAAGGAATTCGTCACCGCATGTACTACTTGTGCCCAGAACAAAACTCCCCGTAACAGAACTCAAGGGTTGCTGCAACCCCTCCCGATTCTGGATCATCCATGGACTCATATTTCCATGGATTTCATCGTGGAACTACCTACAGTATATCCAAAGGTAGGAATACCATTCTGGTGGTGGTCGACTGATTTTCTAAGCAGGCCCATTTCATTCCCCTTAAGGTCTACCCAATGGCCTCAAACTATCAGAAATCTTTATTCAAGGATGTGTTCCGTCTTCATGGGGTCCCCCAAGTCATTGTGTCAGATCGAGGCTCACAATTTATCTCAATGTTCTGACGGGCCTTCTGCAAACAACTAGGAATCTCCCTTCACTTTTCTTCCGTCTATTACCTAAGACTAATGGTCAGACAGAGCGGACGAATCAATCACTGAAACAGTTCACCCGCTGCTTCATTTCTGATACCCATGACAACTGGGTAGATCTCTTGCTGTGGGCCGAATTCTCTTATAACAATCTACGTAATGAGTCAACTCAGGACTCACCATTCTTTTCTACTGCAGGACCTGGATCCGGGGTACCAGCAGCGGATAATAGGATTCGGCATCTTCAAGAGTCATGGAGAAAGATTCAGTAGAATCTCAGAAAGGCAGTCTCCATGCAGAAGAAGCAGGCGGCTTCGCTGTGAAGCACCTACCTACAATCCGGGGCAAAAGGTAAGGAAGGGAAGTAAACATAATTATGACCGTTTACAAATAATTAGTTTACAAATTAAATGGTGATAAATTGGGGGAATCCTTGATGGAGAAGGATTTAGTAGTGCTTGTAGACAGCAAGCTTAGCAATAGTGAGCCTGTTGTGGGCTGGCGTGAAAGCCGTGGCTGCGCCGTGTTTGTCCTGCTTATGCTCTTGGGATAATAACCCCGAGGACAGCGAGGATGACAGTATCGTCAGATGGAAGGAACGAAATGGACTTGCTTATCATTCGATACACAAACAACCAAACGCTACCTCAAATGTGATTCAAAGAGACAGTACGAACCAAGATGGCGGTTCCCGCGTTCCCGGGACACCGTGTGGGCCAGCTGCAGAAAGTCTTGCAACTTTGCAGTTTGCTGATTGTTGGCCAGGATTGGCGCCAATGAGACAACCCCACCCTGTTGGGGAGTATGGCGCGAAAGCTGGAGCTGCGCCCTCATGGACTATGACTCACTCCGCCCCTGTGCTGGGTCAGCCTTCAAGTCTACGAGACCTCCCCCTGGTTTTTTGCATTTCCACCGGATGCGGATGGAGAAGGTAGGAGGAGGGGTTGCCAAAAGAGCCATTGACCAGTACAGACCATTGAAGCGAGTCCCTCCACTGGTGAATATGGCTGGTGTCTCTGAGCAAGTCGAACAGAGTCCCTTGATTACTACACATCCCTACTCGGCTCCAGGAGGCTTCCTGATCCTCTGGGTAGAGGGTGTAGAGACTGTGGCGTGTCTCTGCCTGCAGTGCAGACTGCCGGGCGGAGCCATGGGCACTGCGGCCCGATACCCTCATTGTGGACTGCAGTATCTGTGGCCCATGCCGACTTTTGTGCCGGTGCAAGCCGTGGAAGCCAAGGAAGATGTCCCTATGTTGGAAGCGGAGCTTCCGGGTGCATTATGGCGAGAAACCAAAGGTCCCGAAGAACCAGGACCAGGGCGGGTTTTCAAGAAAGAAAAACATAGCCATCGACGGGGTGACAAGAGAGGGGCACACCGGCGATCATCTACGAATGCGAATGCGAAGCTAGAGTCCTCGGACGAGGAGTGCGCAAGGCTGTTGGATGCGCTGGATCTGATGACAGAGTACCATACCAGTGGTACGCCTTGGCGAGATGCCATCCCTCGTGGTGTGGAGACACGGAGTCGAGTGTCGCCAATACCGCGACAACCCGAGCAGCGGAGTCCCACGGGCGTGGTGACTAGTGGTTCGGATGGAGGTCGATCCACCCCGACCCTTCGGCATGGTAAAGCAAAGCCGTGTCTATCGCAGGCTCCGGGGGTGGTGAGAAAGGAAGAGCGGAGTCAGGCCCAGACGGGATCGCGCTGGAGCAGGGCATTGCCGGATGTCCTGGTGGAGGAAGAGGTCTCGATTGGGGACCCAACTCAAGATGGCGGCGAGGCACGTGCGTGCAAGGAGAATGTTCCTGATGACCAGAGCGGGGTAGAATGGGAAATGATCGCGCCACTACGGTCGAGCAGCGGGAGTCGGTCGCCTACGTCGAGGAGGAATGGTGATCGATCCGGAGAGTAAAGAGCCTCAGCACTGGCGAAGAGGAGAGACTTTGTAGCGGAGCTGAGCCAGGTAGTGCCGAGGAGCAGATCGTAGTCCTGCCCATACCTACTGTCCGGTCCCGTCCTCAAACCCCGTCCACTCCCAAAGTTAGCCCCAAGGCCTTAGATAAAGTCCCTGCCCCAGTCGTTTTCACGTTTGGGTCAACTTCTAGTCTAGGGATGTCAAGGGATTCCCGGGTCACTTCGGAGGGACGGACTGGAAGCCTGGACTGGGGAACGTCCGATGATGGATCGGTGGGAGGAGGGAGGATGTCCCGACAAGTGTCGGTGTCTAGTGACTGTCCTAACGCTATGAGTGTCACAATTGGGAATAAGTCACAGCGCCGGGGAATTGCGGCACCATCTGAGGTTACCTCGGGGGTATCTTCTGGGGGGCCCGAGGAAGAGGAATCCCTAGAGTCAGGTCAGGAAGAGCTCAGGGAGACTAGATGGTGGGCGCCTCTGTATGAGGGATATGTAGCGTGGCTTGACCGCACCCGATTCATTCTGGAAAGAGATGGGGTGGTGGATCATTGGTGGGCTACAGGTGAATTTGATGATGAGGCTTACCTTAGAGAGTTGCGAACGAGTGGGGTAAGATTAGGCGAGGTTTAATCACGCCAAAGGGTCCCGAGGGATTAGAGGATCCCGTGGAACCAGACGAGCCCCTGTCATGGGTGTTGCCGGGGAGGGCGGGATATGCTAAATTGACCCGGGCCTGCCGTGCCGAGCGAGCTATCGCGGCTAAATATAAGAGGTCTCATGGGCTTGAGTACCCTTATGTCCCCGAACCTCTGATGAGGGAGATCGAAGATAACCGAGAAAGGTGGCTCCGGGCTGACATTGAGTATTATATTGTCAACAAGGGAGGTGCCATTACGGGAGTTCAGGCTGAACAGAGAGTTTCTCAATTAATGAGGGTTTGGACGATCGGGCGCAGCATCTACATGCACAAAGTAGTGTACCGCAATGAGCGAGGTCTGCCCCGGGAGTACAGTGTTACAGTGACCGATGCAGCGGGAAGGGAGGTGAAAAAGCCAGACCCTAGACACTACTATTAGGTTGCCTGAATAGATAGAGTCTGTGTTTAGTCTAGCGCTCCCTGCTGGTCAGAGTGTGCTCTACATTGCATTATTATGAAAAATCAATTATGTTTTGAAAAGATAATTTGTGTGTTCTTTTGCAGTGTTTCCTGGCGCAAGGTACACCAAATTTATGTCCCAGCCGGGACGGTGAGGATTCACCAGGGGGAGTATGTAGCCATGCATAATAATGGACTGCAGACATCTTCCCTGTTGGCAGTAAACCCTGGTAAGTACAGGAATGCCAGCAGTAGTTATGGAGGTTTTCCCTCACACCCTGGTGAGGTGCCCTATGTATGAATGGGAGTGGCTGCATGCTCGGAGTCCCTGGTTGATGACATCAGAGATGTGCCTGCCCCCTGAGGTATATAAGGCACAACACTGTCAAGTTAGTTGTTGTTGCTAAAGTGTTTGGCTCCTGTGAAAGGGATTGCAGGATAGCTTTGTGACCACTAGTGCTGTAACTAGTGGCACTGGTTTCTAGATCAAGCCTGTCAAGGCCACACTGTGTCCAGGGACCTGGCACAGGGGTGATCTCCCTACGGGGAGAGGGGATCCCACTCCATTTGGGAGGGCAGTACCTGGCAAAGGGATAGCACAGAGAAATGTGCAGCTAGAGCTGATAGCTGCATGGGGCAGTCTACTACATCGTGTACGTCAATAAAGATGCCCTGTTCAAAGATACCCCCACTGTGTGAGTGTGAGATTACTCTGCAGTGGCAGTCACCACCGAGAAGGAGTTCCTCACCAGGACCATCTCCCTGCGGAAGCACAGATCCTGATGAGGTGGAGGCGCTGCACATGATATAGGTAGGACTCGCACCCACTACCTCAGCTACCTGTTCCTGATGACATCCCCTAATATCATCATGCAGGAGACTCAGGAGTCCTGTTACTTGCAGGTGCACCACCATACACGATCACGTAATGGGGACCGGTTAGACCACACGGGCCAATCTGAGATTGGGTGGGTCAGACAGGAGGGAATACCCGTTACATAACAATATGAATTACTCCACAGCTGTGATACACTCCGCCCCTGCCTATTACACAGTCTATGTGTGATGACTCATTGCCTGCAGCCTTCCCATTGGCTCTCTGTTCTTTATATGCTTAGCCAGCCCTTAGGCAAATTGGCTGAGGATAAACTACTGTTTGTTTCTAGTGCTTGCCTCAAGCATCCTGCTGTGCATTCTGTCTTGTTTTCCGTTACCTGTGACCTCAGTTTTTATCCGGACTGCTGCCTTCTCTGATCCCTGACCTCGGCTTGTATTCGGACTCCCACCTTCTCTGACCCCTAGACCTCGGCTATGCACAACGACCATTCTGACCTCTCTACTCCTTGACCCCGGCTACGCACAATGGCCATGAATTTCTTACAGGAACATTGTTATAATGGCTGCCGGCCGTGAAATACAGGAAGAAGAAACCCCCCAGGCCCTGCACTTTCCGTAAGCCCTTCCCACGGGTTGCACGTTTATCTATCCAGATCTTCCTATACCGATGGTAACTTCCAGTCCGGGACCCGCATCAGAGGTACCTTATTAAGCTGAATCTTCCCGCAATTCCTATAGCCCAAGCAGAAACAAAGTTCTGGCCACAGGTTATTCGTTAATCTACCCAGACATACCCATACCCCTGGTAACCTTCAGTCCGGGAACCACACTAGAGGTGCCTGACCGGGCTGAGACCCCACACCATTCATATACCCCCAGAAGGTACGGAACTAGCCCTGAGCAAGTCCATAGCAAGCGGCCTGAATACCACAGCTGCCTATCAACCAGAAGCTCCGACTTGGGGGTAACACTACCCCAACTGGTGGAAGCCCTAGCATAGTCCTCGAAGTCTCACAACTACCACAAACTCAAAGACTTCTCCAGGATATCAACCACTCCCATTGGAGAAGGGATTGCAGCATGGAAAGAACATAATCTGAAAGTATTGGAGGAATGGTCATGCACCGAAGCGGTAAAGAGTCAGTGAATCATGGAATGCCTAAGACACCCTGCCTCTACAATGGTGTGCATGCATCGGGAGCAGAATGTGGACATAACCACATGGACGAAACCACACCTCCAGACCATAGGCTTCAGTTAGGAAATCCACTAGCATCCAGGTGAAAGCTAGTGGATGCTAGTGGATTTTCTAACTGAGGCCTAGGTTCTGGAGGATGATGAGAGTGAGCTTTGGGCTAAGTACTACAGTATGCTCTCCACCAGAAAGAAGGGGAGGAGCTGTCTTTGTTCATTCACTATATACAATTAGTATTATGGCCACTACTCAAGTGAAAGTGAACGAGGCGCATGTCCGGTTGCACACTGCCAAGAAACATGAGTTCCGCAAAGAGGAGACCAAAGGGGCGCCGGTCCTGAAGTCTAAGGAGACAAAGTGCAGGGAGAAATACCAGTCGGCTTCGTCACGTTTCGGGTAGTTCGGTACCGCAGCCATGTGTTTCACTTCCCCTGGTGGAATCTCGGTACACCCCTTCTCGAGATTGAAGAATTGGCCGAATCTGTCTTGGGCAGAGATCCTATAGCACTCCTCTTTAAATACTGGATGGATCCGTAGGGAGGATAGAAGTAATTCGCCCACCTCTTGCGATAGGCTTGAATCAGGGCCCACACCACATCACATTGAGTCCTTAACTGTCAGATGGGGACAGCGTCCCAATAGATTCTCAGGTGCTGCAACATGTTGGGGGGCTGTCTACCCCGTACTAGATCCTGGGGAGCAGAATCCTCCCAGCCTCCAGGCTCTAAGAGACAGACTGAAGCAGCCAAACTAACTGCAATATATTCCTCTTCCTCAATTAGGAGAGCAAACCAGAACCACTGTAAACTCTGGCCTGGAGTTTCTATCCCACAGTCTCAGCAAATGTGAAACTGTGGAATGGATCATTTTTTCCCTTTTTTGTACTTTCTGCCTTAAAATCAGACAGACAGATGCCTAATATTCTGGGACTATGTCACAATAGACTACCGCACACTGAACCATCACATGGTACCAGACCGATATACCTTGCCACGGATAGAAGAACTCAGCGCCCTATCAGGCAATCAGTGGTTCAGCGTGCTGGACCTGAGGTCTGGGTTCTATCAGGTACCCATGAGCTCCGAAGACCAGGAGAAGACAGCGTTTGTCTGCCCCCTCGGGTTCTACCAGTTCACCTGAATGCCCCAAGGCATTTGCGGTGCCCCCGCGACCTTCCAGAGGCTAATGGAGAAGACCAGTGTCGATATGAACCCCTGGGAATGCCTAGTCTATCTGGACGACATCGTGTTCGGTAAAACTCTAGAAGAGCACAAAGAATGCCTCCTGACGGTACTGGATAGACTGGGCAAAGAAGGCTTGAAGTTGTCCCTGGATAAATCTCGGTTCTGTGGCACGTCGGTCACCTATGTGGGCCACATAGTGTCCGCAGAAGGGGTGGCTACCGACCCCGCGAAGGTCGAAGCTGTAGTAAACTGGCCCAGACCAGACAATGTAATGGAGCTGTGATCTTTCCTGGGATTTTGCGGATACTACTGTCAATTTGTAGAGGGGTACTCCAGCAAGGCCAAGGTCCTCAATAATTTATTGAAGATCTACCCAGAGGAACCACGGCAGAAGGCTGCTGTCATGGGAGACCAATGCTTTTAACACAAAAATACCCGGATCCTTTGAGCAAAACGTGAGATAAAATAAATTGTAATTTATTTACACAAGAAACACACACAGCTTGATATACAAAATAACACGAATAAACACTTACTAGGATGGGGCAAAATGAAATAAAATGTCCACGGAACGAACTTCACAGAAATAAAGTCTCTAGGCACCAATTCCCAGGAGCGGGGTTGATGCGCAAATAGAGTCGTGCCCCAGTCTTTGGCTAGGGGTGCTGCATGCGACCCGTTTCTCCGCTGAAAGTAAACTTTTGTTCTGTCCTTGCAGGATTCGTTTGCAAATCCTTAGTTCTAAAGAACTCCTGAAGCGGGGTACAATCCTTAGTTACGATGGAATATTGTTTGTACCGCACAATGTTTCATAGATGAATCTTAGGTGAATCTCAGGTGAATCTCCCTTCCCTACAAACTGCACAGATTTTTAAAACCATTCAAAGCCTATCTTTCCTATCTGCAGTCAATCTCGGCATGGGAACCAAATCTCCACCCTATGACAGAGTTGCCCACAGTTCCTGCAGCCGGGCAAGGGGCTTTATGGTATGCCAAGGGTCATGCACCAACATCACACCTGAGCCGCTTAGCATATCTGACCAAGCCCCCTTTCTGGCGGCAGAATGTCTACCTCTGTTCCGGACATCTGGCAGGGAAACCTGTTTACACTTACATCCCTCTACTTCACTCTTGAGCATAGAGGGACTGCCAGAAACATTCTCTTGAGCACAGGATTGTGCTGCCCACAAGACACCAGGCACCAGACCTGGAACCGACCAGAGGGTGGCCCCTCAACCGACACCAACCTAGACCCAGAGACTGACATAAAGGGCCCCCTGCTACCAGGCTCAGAACCAATCGTTACTCAAATCTCCTCATCTAAAAAAGAACGTTGATGAAGTTTTCCAGGTGTTCACGTCTAGCGCCACTGAGTATCGGAGAAGAGAGAATCCCCACCGGCTGCTGTATGCGCAAGCAGCGGCTGATGAGAGTGGCGCTGACCTGATATTCACGCGAGACAACCGGTATCCACGAGGGCGGACTTCGTATAAGTATAGATATAGAATAAAGTATCTGTTGGCTAAATTTAGCACAGGTTGAACTTGATGGACGGAAGTTTTTTCTCAACCTCATCTACTATGTAACTATGTACCATGACTATTGTTTGGGGAAAAATGTGAGTGGTCATTTATGTAAATGTGCCTACTAAACCCTTTTACATCAATACTCTACACTTATTCCGGTGTTCTTGTGTGTATACCCTTTTCATATATGTTCATCTTGGAGCTGACATGAGATCCAACTGACATCAATCAGCAATCAAAATATCCTAGCTGTGAGGAAAAAGGGCGATCCCGGAGGGGCTTATTGCTGTTTTTTCCTTGTGGAAGTGTGAGTTTCCACTTTTTAGGGATCACTGTCACCTTTTTCATTTTTTACATTATTGCACTATGCTATTTTCCTTTTTCTATTTTTTCTATATCCTATGGCAGGGGTCATAAAACTCTTAGTCCAAAAGAGCCAAATATGAGTAGCACGGCGATTTAGAATTTTTCAAAGAGCCATACATATATTTTTACAAATACGGTTGATTAACCGTCATCACATCAGGCTGTCCCCCCATCATTATTCCCCCTCATCACATCAGACTGCCCCCCCCCAGGTGCGCTCGGGGGGGGAGCACGGGAGGTGGGCACGGGGGGAGCGCGGGAAGCTGGCCGTGGGGGGAAGCAGGGGGAAGCAGGCCGCAGGATTACCTGGTACTTCCCCCTTCGTCCCACGTTGGGAGCAGGGGGGAGGAGGGGCCGCAGGATTACCTGGTACAAGAACAATGTTCTATAATAGTGCAACTAATGACCAAGGATGATGAAGGTATAAATAATCTTGATTGAAGAAGAATAATAAACGGTAGGTATTATACACAAGTGAGTGCTGGGGTATGCAGGTGGGCGTACATTGAAGACATGTATATAGTCCTGGTGAGTGCTGTAAGCAGAGGTATATATAAGCCCCACCACATCACTCCCAATGAGGACAAAGTCTATGACCGCCTAAGAACACCTGTAGTGTACCTCCCAGTGATTGCTATAATGCAAAAACTCACGTGAACCATGCCCGTTTTCTTCTGAATGTGCGTGCTTCTGCTGGGTTGCGTAGACGATCTGGTAACCATAGGATGCGGCAATGCAGAGCACAGCGGAACAACAGGAGTTGTTGTTCCGCTGTGCTCTGCATTGCCGCATCCTGTGGTTACCAGATCGGATTACCTGGTACTTCCCCCTCCGTCCCACGTTGGGAGCGGGGGGGGGAGGGGCCGCAGGATTACCTGGTACTTCCCCCTCCGTCCCACGTTGGGAGCGGGAGGGGGAGGGGCCGAAGCAAGAAGAGCTTGTACTTCCCCCTCCGTCCCACGTTTGGGGACCTGCGCATGCGCGCGCCGGACCCCAAAGGGAACCGCAAGGGAATCGCCGCCATTTTGCTCCCGCATCGCGCCTGCCCCTCAATTTCAAATACTGAGTGGAGAGCCGCACGGACTTGCCCAAAGAGCCGCAAGTGGCTCGCGAGCCACGGTTTCACGACCCCTGTCCTATGGTTCCTGAGCTCCCCGCTTTTGTCTACAAACTGCACACTAAAGAATCCACCAGGAGGGTTCAATGTGGGTTGAAGCAGAAAATAAACCATTCAAACAGTATCACTGATTTTTATTCACTGTTCATCCACTGATTTTTATTCACTGTTTATTCACTTTTTTCACGATATTAATCACTAATATTATTTGGTGCCTATATTTAAAAAGGGAGCTAGATCACAACCGGGAAATTACAGACCTGTAAGCCTGATTTCAATAGTGGGGAAACTACTTGAAGGTTTAATATGGGATAATATTCAGGAATACCTAATGGAAAACAAAATTATTAGTATCAATAGATCATGCCAAACTTACCTTATTTGTTTCTTTGAGGAGGTAAGTAGGAATTTATACCAGGGTAATGCAGTTGATGTGGTCTACTTAGATTTTGCAAAGGCTTTTGATACGGTTTCACACAAGAGGTTGGTGTACAAAATAAAGAAAATTGGACTCAGTAATAATATATGCACCTGGATTGAAAACTGGTTAAAGGACAGACAACAGAGGTTTGTCATAAATGGAACTTTTTCAGGTTGGGCTAAAGTCGTGGAGTGAGTGGAGTATCTCAGGGATCGGTACTGGGCCCCTGCTTTTTAACTTGTTTATTAATGACCTTGAGGTTGGGATCGAGAGCAAAGTCTCCATCTTTGCTGATGATACTAAATTGTGTAAGGTAATGGAATCAGAGCAGGATGTAATTTCTCTTCAGAAGGACTTGGAGAGACTGGAAACGTGGGCAGGTAAATGGCAGATGAGGTTTAATACAGATAAATGTGAGGTTATGCATTTGGGATGCAAGAATAAAAAGGCGACTTACAAATGTACTATGTAACTATGTATTTATAATGGTATATTCTCCACAAGAGCGCCGGGTGATTTTTGTTTCCTTGTCGCTTGCTGGAATGGCTGGCCATATCTCTGCGAATCAATGTACTTGTCAACCCAGTGTTTCCGCTGCTCCGCCTACTTGAATGTAAATGCCTTTGCTCTCTATAATTTTAAAACACCAAAAGAAGGGGACTACTGTTACAAAAGTTTATAACACATAAAACATAACTGCTTTACTGTTGGGACCCCAGAAGTGCGGCGGCCATTACAGGTGGCTCCACACCATGTTCATAGAGACTACATGTCCCAGCATTCTCTGAGGGGCTGGACACGTGGGGCAATAGAGTCAATAGGGCTCAAGGATCTACGCAGGGGCAAGTAGTGGAGTTTGGAGCGAAACAACCACGAGCGAGTTGGAGCAGGGACACCAACGGAGCAGGTAGTATCCAGGGAGCAGTGCTCCTCTGGACCACCCCATTAGTGGCTGTGGCTATTATTCCCCACTATAAACTTCTAGAGGATTACAATATATACCAAACAGCATCTATACTCCATAGGGCTACACTCACAACAGCAGCGGTACTGTTGGTGTAGTGTTGCCCCTTGAGTACTGATCTTCCCCATAGAAACCAAACACTGGTATATTTACTATTTGATGTTTTTTCTCCAGAGCCTGGAGTGGTAAAATTTTACCTTTGTCTACAAAGTTGTCAGCTACCATCAGCTTTAACGTCTTGAATTTATTGAGTCCCTGTGGGAGCCAGCCTGGGGGAAATTCAGAATTATTGAATATAGGAGTTAATAGTGTTGGACCGGCTGTCAGACCATATTTATCCTTACTGCACCGACACACTTTATTCGAGCAAATACCCAGTATGTACCTGGCAGATACCTGGAATGCGCCGCTCCTCACCTCTGACAAGCCCCGTTGCGTTTGCCTTCCCAGCCTGGGTTCATGCCTGGCTGACGGGCGGCTGATCTGTTAAATCATAATGATTAGGATTTAATAGGCTGCAATGCTTCGCGTGTCTACCAGATGGCAAAAATTCATGAATTGTAATGCAGTATATATATATATACTGTGCAGTATTGCAGCCAGCGGGAATAAAATGCTTCAATCCCTGCCTGGAAAATAACCCAATGCACTCGGGCAGAAAACAGTCACAAACCTCAATACACCCGGGTATACCCAAATTCGTGGGACTAGCCGAGCTCGAATAAAGTGTGTCGCCAGTGTATTTCTAGACCATATCCGCCATGTACATTTCATTGCTCCCAGTTTTAATGTTTCCGAGAAGGTCTCTCTTCCCCTCTCAGTCCACATAGGGACCGGGAGAGAGAGAGGTCTCGTGTAGGTAGACTCTATTCCCACCCAACAACTTGTGTTTGGGTCATTATTCCACATTATTGCTTGTTTGAGTTGGGCCAACAAATAGTATTTAATGATATCCAGGACTGCCAAGCCTCCGCAATCTTTTGGAGCTAGCAGAATAGATCTAGCTACCCTGGGTCTTTTATTTTGACAGATAAATTGGAAAATTCTATTTTGCATATTTTTAAGCTCAGGCATTGGGATGTCTATTGGGAGAGTCTGGAAGTAATACAGGAGCCTTGGCAGGATGTTCATTTTGACCGTGGCTATTCTTCCTAACCAAGATATCTGGTATTCATTCTAGCTCGGGAGGTCCTTTTTTAGCCTCTCGAATAAGGGTGGGTAGTGGGGTTTGTACAACGAATTATACTACCTTGTTATCTGAATTCCTAGGTATTTGATCTTTGTGGAGCTCCACTTATATTTAAAATTTGCTTGCAGTAATTTAACCTCGGGATCTGGTAGAGATAGGTTCAGTGCTTCCGACTTATCCATGTTAATTTTATATCCCGAGATTTTGCTGAATTTGACTAGTTGTGAGTGTAAGTTCGGGAGTGATATCAAGGGGTTGGCGAGAGTCAGGATAATGTCATCAGCAAAGAGGGATATTTTATAATTTGTCTCTCCTATTTCAATTCCATTTATATTTTTTTCGTCTCTAATTGTTGATGCCAAGGGTTCGATGGAGAGAGCAAATAGAAGCGGAGACAAGGGGCATCCTTGTGGAGTACCATTCTTTATATTTATAGGGTTTGAGTCTTCTCCTGGGAGTTTCACAACGGCCATGGGAGATTTATACAGGGCTCTGACCCCTTCCAAATATTGGCCCTTAAATCCATATTTAATTAGTGTTTGGTCTAGGAAATCCCACCTGATCCTGTCGAATGCTTTTTCCGCATCCAGGCTCAACAGGATGGCCTTTGTGGATGAGAGATGTACATGGTCGATTATGTCAATAACTTTCCTAGTATTGTCTGAGGCTTGTCTGCCGGAAATAAACCCAACTTGATCTATATGTATTAGGCTTGGGAGTATGGGGGTCAATCTGTTTGCTAGAATTTTACTGAAAAGTTTTAAGTCTGAATTAAGGAGGGCTATGGGGCAGTAATTACCACACTGTAGTGGGTCTCTCCCTTCCTTTGGTATGATTGCTAAGTTGGCTTTAGACATAGATGGTGGGATGGCTGTTCCTTCCAGAAACGCATTAAACACGTCAAGTAGATATGGGGTCAGAACCATCTTAAATTTTTTGTAGTACTGATTGGAGAACCCATCCGGGCCTGGCGTTTTGCTGGGTATTAGTTGGGAGATGGCATCTAGTAATTCTTCCTGGGATATTTCTTTATTTAAGTCTAGGAGGCTACTTTCTGAGAGTTCTGGAAGTTTGCATGATTCCAGGTATCTGGAGATAGCCTCCGCGCCTGAGTATTTGTTTTTTGGGAAATTTAAGTTATATAGTTTGGTATAAAAATCTGAGAATTCGTTTGCTATTTGTGTCTCACAATATGTTTTCGTGCCTGACTTTGTCTGAATAACTGTTATTTGAGATTTGGTTCTCATACCTCGCAATTTGGAAGCTAATAGTCGGTCGGCTTTATTACCTTTGTCGTAATATTTTTGCTTGGTCCACCGCAATGCCCTCTCCACTTCATCTATTTGGATCTGCTTGAATTCAGATCTGGTTTTATCTAGTAATTTGAATAGTTTTTTCGAGGGATTGGTTTTATGTTTTGTTCCAAAAGTTGAACTCTCTCCGCTAACTCGTTGTAGAGTTTCTGCTTTATTTTTTTCTTATGAGATGCTATGGAAATTATATTCTCTCTGATTTTAGCCTTATGGGCTTCCCATAACACTGCTGGTGACTCTACGGAGCCCTTATTCATCATGAAGTATTCTCTGAGTTTTTGTTTAATTTCTGTCTCTACATCTATTTGGTTTAACAGAGAATCGTTCAGTTTCCAATTGTATTGGTTAGTTCTATAAAAGGGGAGAGAGAGTGTCAGCGAGACCGGAGCGTGATCCGACCAAGATATTGATATTGCATGGAAGATATCTTTAGTACCCAGAAAATAGTCAATCCTTGAGTAGGTCTGGTGTGGGGGAGAAAAATAGGAATAGTCCCGCTGGCCCTGGTGCTGGGACCTCCAAATGTCTGTCAAGGAGAACTCTTTCAATATATTTCTAAACTCTCTAGCGTTTTTCTCTGCGGAACGGGGGTGTGGGGTTCCTGTGGAGCTTGCTCTATCCTGTTCCGGGACCGCTATCATGTTTAGATCTCCTGCTAGCAGTAATGTAGTTCGGGGTTGGGGGGCTATGAGGTCGCATAGATCTCTCAAGAAGTTGGCTTGGCCTTCGTTCGGGGCGTATATATTGACAAGAGTGATGTCCACTCCTGACAGGGTGCCCTGTAAAATAAGGTATCTACCTTCTGGGTCAGAAGTCTCTTGTTTCAGCGAAAACTTGATAGTATGTTTAAATAGGATAGCTACCCCTCTTTTTTTTGTGGGGCATGACGCGTAATACGCCTGTGGGTAAAACCTCTGGAAAGTGTTTGGGGGGCACGTCGTATTGAAGTGCGTCTCCTGGAGAAACAGTATGTCGCCTTTTGTTTTTTTAAGCTCTTGAAGAGCAAGCTTTCTTTTGGTTACCGAGTTTAATCCTCTAACATTTAAGGATATTAATTTAAGTGTTGTTTTAAGGGCCATTTATAGTTTTTTGGGTATGTATGGAGGCCTACCTTTCCCTCCATTTTCCTACGATGGAGGGGAGACCTGCATTCATACCTCCTCTTGGGATCTGTGTGGTAGCTTTGCGGTACCTCAGTTTCTGAGCTTTCCATTCCTCTGTGTTGGAGTTCGTCTCTGCTGGGTGTGGGCTGAGGGGGACAGACAAGGAGGGATGGGGGGGGGGGGGGAATAGAGAAGGAGAAGAAGAAAAAATAAATAAATGGGCAGTATTTGCGCCTTAACATGGGAATCCCCACCACTCTAAGGGTGGGGGGATAGGGCATAGTGCCCATTGGAAACTTCTCGGCGCGTCCCGTCCGTGGACCCATCTGGGTACACCCGGAGCCCCCTGTGGATAGGCAAATGGTTAACCGGACCTACGTTGATGAAAAATACAATAACAAGAAAAAACATAACAAGTTTAGGGGTGGATTCCCTGGAATTAGGTATTCAGGTCTGCCATGTCATTTAGTTTATGCTAGGCACATCCCACCTATCTCAAAGGTTCTTACTGTCTTATCTGATACCCTCACCTTTCTCTGGTACATATACCCCTTTGGTTGGACCACATGTCTTTAATATTATCTTATTATATTTTCCCCCAATGTATACCTTCTCTGTCTTAGGCAATTATCAAGTTGGCATATACCTTGGTGCTGATACTGTTGGAGGTAAGTACACCTAAGAACTCTATCTCTCCATTTTGACAGTGGTCTGCTTTGCCTGTTTTTTAGAAGGGGTTAGTTATCACTGATCTGTTGCAGGGTTTGCATTTTCATTTGCATTGCTCTTTCTTTTGCTTGTCAGCTTGTTCCCTGTAAGAGGGGTTTAGTTTAACTTTAATTTGGAGTGACACCACTAGATGGTGCTAGAGGGCTATGAGTGTCTCGTACGACATGCTCAAGAAGGGAGATATACTTTTCTGTTAACCTGGTCTATTTGGAGCACGCGTTAACTTAAGTTTTATAAACTGGTGGATGCCACCATTTTAGAATGTGTTCCATGTACAGTATAAAATATACTCGTCTGTACATGTGGACAAGTAGCATACTGTACATTACGAGTTCAATACGTATTCCCCCCAGTCCAGTCCCGATCGCCCCCCACCAGACCCCGACACCAGCGCCCCCCCCCCCGTATTGAATAAACCTGCGATCATTTCCCTCTGCTCGGTATCAGCTCCTTTACATCACGGTACTGTTGATTGCTTGTCTCACCCTTTTCTCCTCCTCCCCTGGAGGACCGTGAGCACAGCGGGCACCGCCACCCCCGTGGCCCACAAACGGGGCCCCTCTACCCAACCCTCCAGTCGGAACAGCCGGAGGGAGCTGCGGCTGCGGCACTAGGGGGGGGGGGTCAAGCATCCAGGGGGGACGGGACCAGCTCGGGAGCTATGGAGCGGGTAGCCCAGGAGGGGGGGCCAAGGAGGGGGAGGGGGGGCAAGTCGCACCGGCGGACTCAGGGGTGGGGGGGAGAGGGGAGTGGACAAGATCACGGGCGAACCCGGAGGGCACGGGTGTGCCAACAGGCAAAGGTGCGCCGGGGATGAGGGGAACTCCCCAAACCTCGGGCATCCCCAAGACAGTCGCAAGGACTCGGTAGCACTGCCCGGGCCTCTTCTACACCCTCACGGATCTCCTCCGGTCAGCGGGCGTTGTGAACGTTCATCTTGATCGTGCTGTGAGTGAGACGTGCAGGGGGGAATCCCATACTCCTCCCCGGCCGGGGCTCTCTACGTAGCGATTCTTTGTGATGCTTGCTGCGATTTCGGCTGCTGGTGTTGGCGCAATGTATCCCCCGCATCCTCAGAGGTGGCTTTCTCTCCAGCCTGTGCCAGGCCCAGGCCTCTCAGGAAACGCGTGCAGTCCTCGGGGTAAGACAGAGTATGAAATTTGCCTCCTTTATGCACCACAATATTGAAGGGGAAACCCCATCGGTATTTTATGTTGTTATCCTTTAGTTTCTGGGTCAGGGGATTTAGTTCCCTCCTTCTATCTATTGTGTTTTTGGAGAGGTCACTGTATATCTCCAACTTTGCGTTTTGAAACTGCACTGTGCCCCTCTCCCTGCTGGCCGTCAGGATTTTTTCTTTTGTCAGATAATGATGTAGTCTGACTATGACATCCCTTCCTCTTCTGGGATCCGCAGACTTGGGTCCCAGGGCCCTATGAGCTCGGTCCATCTCCAGTTTATCGAGCGTGAGCTCTGGGGCCAAGTCTGAGAACAGGTCAATCATTTATGGTCGGAGCAACTCTGTTTCTATCGCCTCCGGGATATATCTGATCCGGATATTTTGTCTGCGGTCTCGGTTTTCTTGTTCTTCAGCTTGCTCTCTGAGTGCCCGAATCTCAAATTGCATTCTGTTGATTTCGTCCTCCACTGAGGAATTAGCATGCTCCAAGCTGTCCACTTTATTTTTGATAATATCTGTGCGTTCTGATAGCCGGTTCATGTCAGCCCGCAAAGTATGCACTGCTTTTGATAAGTCGTCTTGGAAGCCCTGTCTCATCCTGGTGAACATGGCCTCGAGGTATTCTTTATTTAATTCCTTGCTCACGCCGTCAGGTTCCCTATCGGCTGCACCGCCAGGGTTTTCCCACGAGTTTGTATCGTCGCCATCTTGAAACAGGCCGCAGCTCCCTGCGGTCTTCTGGCTCGCCGGGAAATAGTTAGAAACGCTCTGCTGCGCTGTTTTTTTCGGGCGGTTAGTCATGCCTGGGACCTTCCCCTGCTGTTTTCTTGCACTCGGTTGAGTTTTGGGGTCCAATTACCGCTATATTAGTGCTCTATACAGTCGGGGGCTCAGGAGCTCTCCTTCTATGTGTCCATAGGCGGTGACATCACCGGAAGTCTGCATAATACCTTTTATTATTGGCCTGGGTACCCCCAAACCATCACACCTCCCCACCTCAAAGTGTAGGCGCTGTTACAACCGCCTTTGCCGGCAGTTTGATGGACCGGACACCTCTTGAGGTTACAGGTTCACTGGGACTGTCCTGGCGGGATAGTCCATCCGCATTGCCATGCTCGTTACCCTTCTTGTGCTGGATAGTAAAGTCAAATTCTTGCAGGGCAATACTCCAGCGCAGCAGTTTGGCATTCTCACCGGACACCCATTGTAGCCAACTCAAGGGGTTGTGATCCGTGATCACTGTGAACGGGCGACTGTATAGATAAGCCTGTAGTTTCTGTAGAGCCCACACGATTGCCAAACACTCCTTTTCAATAGTGGCATAAGACACTTCCCTTGGCAGCAGTTTTCTGCTCAGGTACACCACATGATGCTCTCCCCCCCCCCCACTTGGATGCCATAGTCTGAGGCATCAGTCTGCACCCAAAACATTTTTGAATAGTCCGGTGCAGCTAGGATAGGAGCATTGGCCAGTGCGGTCTTTAATGCCTGGAATGCGGCTTCATAGGCGGGAGACCAGACAACCAGAACTGAGAGTCACTTCTGTGTCAAGTCTGTCAAGTGTTTAGCCACGGCGCTGTACTGTGGGACAAACTTCCTATAGTAGCCAGCGGTGCCCAGAAAAGCCATAGCCTGCTTCTTAGTCTTGGGAACGGGCCACTGACGATTGCCTCAACCTTAGCTGGCTTAGGTTTAAGATGCCCTCCGCCCACCCGGTGCCCTAGGTACAATACCTCTGCCATACCGACTAAGCACTTGGTGGGTTTCAATGTAAGCCCCGCTTCCCTAATTCTGGCTAACACCGCTGCTACTTTCACTAGATGTGAGTCCCAAGAATTACTAAATACAACAATGTCGCCCAGGTATGCCCTTGCAAAACTTTGCATTCCTTCCAGCAACTTGTTGACCAGGTGTTGGAAGGTAGCCGGGGCATTCTTCATCCCGAATGGCAACACTAAAAATTCAGAGGCCACACGGAATAATGAATATCGACTTCTCCCTAGCCTCCTGGGTCAGAGGGATCTGCCAGTAACCTTTACTGAGATCCATGGTTGTCAGATACTTTGCCTCCGCAAGTTCATATAGCAACTATTCCATGTGGGGCATGGGATAAGCATCTGATACCGTCCCGGCATTGAGCTGCTGGTAGTCCACACAGAACCGAGTGGTCCCATCCTTCTTAGGCACCAGGACTACCGGGCAAACCCAAGGGCTCTGGGACGGTACTATTACCCCTAGGGCCAGCATCTCTTCTACCTCCCTCTCTATACTGCCCTTCACCTCTGCTGATACCCGGTAGGCATGCTTATGCAGAGGTCGCAGATCACCTGTGAGTACCGGATGATCTGTAATATGCGTTCTGCCCGGCTTGTCCGTGAACAGAACCCTATGCTGTTCTAACATAGCCCTGGCTTCTGATTTCTGCTGCCTACTCAACTGGGACCCTATCTCAACCTGCTCTACTGTGCCCTCCTGCCTGGCCTCCCATAGGAGGTCCGGCAGAGCACTGCTCGCCGGATCCCCCATCGGTGGGCTCCAAATAGTCAGCACTGATGCCACACTCGGTGAAAAGTATTCTTTGAGCATATTGATATGATAGGTCCTAGTTCTGCCTGTTTCACCATCTAACTGTATAACATAGTTGTACTCATTCATCATTCTGAGAACCGTGTACGGTTCAGAACAGGCAGCCATTAATTTGTTCTCCCGAGTGGGCTTTAGAACAAGTACTTGCTGACCTGGGATGAATTCTCTGCTACGGCCATTCTGATCATACCAAGTCTTCTGCTTGGTCTGAGCATCCCTAAGGTTGTCCTGTGCCAACCCCATGAGCATCTCTAGCTGAGATCTACCACATACTGAAGTACACAAGCATCAGTATTGGTAGTCTCCCCTTCCCATCCCTTGCGGAATAAGTCGAGAGGTCCCCGCACCCTGCAACCATATAGGAGCTTGAAGGGAGAGAAGCCGTTAGATTCTTGCGGTACCTCTCGGTATGCAAACAGCAAGTGTTGCAGGTGAATCTCCCAGTCTTTCCCCTCCGCCTCTATAAACGCACAAAGCATCTGTATCAGGGTACTATTGAACCGCTCACATAGTCCGTTCATTTGGGGGTGATAAGGGGTTGTACGCTGGTGCTTCACCCCGCACGCATCCCAGAGACACTGTAATAATTCACTCTTGAATTGTGACCCTTGATCGGTTAGGATCTCGCTAGGGAAACCTACCCTAGTGAAGATGACTAACAATGCCTTAGCTATTGCCCTAGCATCGATGGTGGAAAGCGCTACAGCCTCAGGGTTTTTATTGTTAAAATTTGCACTGAAGACTAAATAGTATATATATATATATATTTTTAACAAATATATTTTTAATAAACCTAATGTATTTTAAAATGATTGTATAAATGATTTGTATTTTTATGAACTGTATACTAAAATGTTATTTGCGCAATATATATGGGTTAACTTATACATTTCATATGTGTGCAATAGAGAGATAGCATTTTGTATAGCTCATTATAGCCACAGATGCATACTATTAGTCAAAGTAGTATCAGGGGTTTTTCTGACTAATGAGACCCAAAATTAGGGTATATACACCGCCTCTATTCACTGAAACGTCACTCCTGATGAAACCTATGTGGTGAAACGCGTAGAGTGACGTTTTTCTCCAGAGCCGGCCGAAACCCCAGGAAGTGGACGTAGCGGATGACATCATTTCCGGTTGAGTGGAACGCACCGCTGGAACGCACGCCACGAGAGAGGGGAAGAGGAGACATCATCCATCCGGCCAGCGAGATCCAGAGAGATCTAAATGCTTGTTTTTAACTGATACCATGTGAGTGTAACTCCCTTTTCACTTATCAATTATAAATTGTACAGACGGTCTGCACTATGTCCAGTTGTATCTTTTATTAAGGTCCTTGGGAGTCCACATATCTGGGGGAACATTGAGTTCTGCATCTCCTGTCCACCGAGTGAACAGCATCCTAAAAGATACCTTTATGTGCCTTATACTCTCTCACGTTTGTGAGTATTAACTATTGAGCCAAGACATTAAATCCAGATCTTAATCTTAACAATATTGCACTATCACGATTTGTATTTCTTTTCACATATTGCGCTTCCCGGACACTTCATCATACTTCACATCACGAGGATTGACCGAGCAACCTCTACCGGGTTACAGCTGCATCTTCCTATAAATTTGTATAAGTATCACTGTTTATATATATACCTTTTTGCATATATTTTGCACCAGTATCACTGTGTATTAACTGATAATTTAGAGCGCCACATTTTGATAAGTTTCCTTTCATATACTGGGTGGCAAAACCCATCACCGTGAGTATGTAACACTTGCCAGTCCAGCTGGGGATCATGAGGGGACCCACTATATCCATAACTACCCTCTGGAAAGGTTCCCCAATGACCGGTAACGTGTTCAGGGGTGCCTTCACACGATCACCCGCCTTACCTACTCGCGGGCAGGCATCACAGGACTGGCAGAAATCTGCCACAGTCCCTGATGCCCCCGGCCAGTAGTAATGCTGCAGCAGCTGGGCTCTCGTCCGAGTGACCCCCTGATGCCCCGCTAGTGGAATGGAGTGGGCTACCTGTAACATCTGTTGCCTATACTCCCTGGGTACCACTAGCTGTCGTCTACCTGTCCCGACTCTATCTAACCCGGTAGACCCTGGCACCCTATACAAGAGCCCGCGGTGCCACAGAAAGTGGTCTGACCCTTCACTTGCCATAGACTCGGACGCCCGAAGTCTCATGCCTTCTAAGCTGGGGTCAGCTTTCACCGCATGCCTGAACTGTGTTCCTAATACTGGCCACCCACTCTTAGGGCATCATGCTGTAAGCAGCGAAAAAATGCATTAGCCTGTTTAGCAATTAGCCATGTTTTTGGCGTGATAATCTCGCTGTATGCTGTAAGGGGCGAATTCCTGGCGAATGAATGCGCCACCACCATTTGATAAAATGGCTAGTAACCGGTGGCGAGACGGCTGCCTGGTGAGAAGCTGCCGAGAAGCCGTCCCCTGCCGAGATGTGTTTGCAGCAGAGAGAGATCCGCTGCTCTCTTGGCGCAAACATCGGCACATTAAAAACTATTTTTAAAAACATTTTTATTCATAGTGTACATGTGCAGGGGGTCTCCGGGGCTGAACCGCATTGGTTTGAGGTCCGGGGACCCCCTGCTTCCCGAGATACAGGCCCCTTTATGAGGTGCCGGTATCCCTCTACATTTAAAGGTCCTGGTCATGTGACCGCGGAATGTAAACAAAGCAGAGGGATACCGGCACCCCATAAAGGGGCCTGTATCTCAGGAAGCAGGGGGTCCCCGGACCTAAAACCAAAGCGGTTCAGCTCCGGAGACCCTCTGCACATCTACACTATGAGTAAAACACCCATATCAATAAAGACTCGTTCCTTACCTTTGCGGCTATCTGCTATGGTAGCGAAACAGCATGAATATTTTTTTAATAATACTGTACAGTGAGCAGGGGGTCCCCCGAGCTGAATCGCATAGCTTTGTGGACCAGGGACCCCCTGCTTCCCGAGTTACAGGCCCCGGTATGTGTGATCGGGTGGGCAGTGTCGCAGCCATGTTTATATCGTCCCATACGCTATGCCCACAATAAACATGGCGTCGACACTGTAACCAATGCCCCAAACCGGGGCCTGTAACTCGGGAAGCAGGGGGTCTCTGAGCCACAAATCAATGCAGTTCAGCTCAGGGGACCCCCTGCTCCCGCACAATATTATTAAAATACATTAATGCTGCTTCATTACCATAGCGGATAGCCGCTAAGGCAATGAAGGGGTTAAGGCAGAATAGTATGTTTATTGGGGACAATTGCCCCCAATAAACATAGCAATACACAACATACAATACAGTAATGGGCAACATTACTATTATCCACAAATGGATAATAGTGCAGTTGTCCATTTAAAATACATACAGAACAATAAATACATTAAATACATATAGCACTCACCCATTTCCGGCTGCCACGATGAAGGCCATCCTCATCTTCATCCTGCTAATGCCCCATCCGCTTCTGCAAAACAGACACAAGAATAAAAACATCCAATGTAATGTCCACTAACCCCTTAATCACCATAGCGGTTATTAACCGCTACAGTCATTAAGGGGTTAACCCACCATCACCCACATACCCTCCCCCACTACCTCCCCACCCCCTGAGGCCTAACCACCCTCACCCACTACCCACAAGGGAGTCCTACCACATACCCTTGGGGAGAATACCCCCTCCCCCCACCACATACAGTACAATAATGTGCCAAATAACTATTATCCAGATAGGGATAATACATTATTTGGCCATTATTAAACACTTTAACTAGCATAGTAAAATAAAGAAAATTCTACTAACCTCTTCAATAAGAAGGCCCCGTCGCCAGCATCATCCTTGTGGTCCGTTGCCAAAATAATACATAGCCAATACATTGCAATGACATTCACATATCAATGAACCCCTTCATCACCTTATAGAATACTAACCGCAAAGGTAATGAAGGGGTTAAGCCATCCTGGCCACATACCCACCCTTCACACATTCCTTTGTACAGTGGCTTCATCATGAAAAAATACAATAAAAATAAAAGAAACAAAACAAAAACAAAAACAAAAAAAAAAAAATATATATATATATATATATATATATATATATATACACATATATATACCCACATGATGAACCAATATACAAATAAATGTCTCTGGGTTAACAAAAACATGCTCCAATAAAAATACCACTTATCCATAACATCCTCAATGAAATACAATGCTATTTCCTAAACAAATCAAATGTAATCATTCAATCTAAAGCATCAAATGCCAATCCAAAGCCTCAAATGCCACTTAAAACATTGCATTTACATTGTATACATGCTGCATAAAATGTAAGCTACATGTAGATGCTGCAAATCAATGTTAACAATACAATATTCCAACTAAAATAGCATTACATCAAAAGAAGTATACTATGTAATACAATAAAGTCACCATCAATCAATTAACATACATGAATTACATCCCAAAACAATTAAAATAGCATCCATAACAATTACACAATTAACTATAGTAACCGTCATAGAGAACAAGTTACCATCATACAAAATAGGACACCAACAATTACAATATACTAAAGCAAGCCTTACCATTACCTAAAGTACAGCATAGAAGCCCAAAAATTACATCTATCTAATTATAAAATACATTTAACACACATCTATGCATAGCAGCATAGCCAAAATCATTTATAATAGTGAAAAGAAAGCTTTTACAACACTATCATTTCTTACCCTGTATGTATATATCTCTCTAGACATACATACATACATACATACATACATACAGTGGCAAGAAATGATGTACAATAAAAAAAATAAACACATGAAAAAAGCAAAAAAAACCCACATTTACATTAAATACATGTAGCCCCCTGTAAACAGCACAGGCTATACATATCTTTCTCCTACTGTGGTAAGTCCTGTTAAGGGCAGGCACCAGTAGTAATCATGGGTTTTCCCCCCTTCAAGCCCTGCCCTGAGTGATAGATGCAGGCCCCTGACTCTGTGGAAGGCATGAGACAGAGGGGAGGTCCTGCTGACATCATGGGGGGTGGGGCTGAGACTATTTAGCAGCCCATTCCTGTAAGTGACAGTGAGTCTACTTCTGGAAGTCTGTCCTGGGAGTTGGAAGAGAGAGGAATAGGTCGAGCTCTCTCTCCTGGGAGCAGCAGAGATACTAAGAGGACTCTGGCCTATGATAGTCAGCGAGTGAGCAGAGCTCCGGTGGGACCAATGCCTCTCACCCTGATGAGGGGGTGATGGGGAGGATCTACCCCCGCCCAGAGGGGACCCTCTGAGGTGGGCACTGGGGTATTGAGGCCCCGCACAGACCATCCTGTGCAGTACCATCTGAAGGAAAGGAGAGGAGGGGTGAAAGACTGTGTACCTTGGGATCACTGCTGTGTGCTGCTACTACTGCTGTTGTTGTTGCGGCTGTATGCTGCAAGGCTGCTGTGTATAATAAAGAGAGACACTGATGATCTTAATAGAAACTGTTGTGTGATTCTGGAGCATCCACCCTGGGACCAGGGGTCACTTCTTCTATACGGGTCCTACCCCATACCCTGGGAAGGTATAGAGGATGGAGGCGCTGCACAACCACTAAAAGAATGAGGCAACTACCCCAGAAGCCTGGTCCTGTCTCCCCCACAATATCGCAGGAAGCTCAGGCCCTTCTGTTACCGGTAGGCATGCACCACTCATACACGTGTAGCCAGCCCTCACACACCCTAGATATAGTATCTGTGTCTGGGGGTAGGGGGGGAACAAGGGTTACATACATTTCTTTAGTTAACTTACCATTACTTGACCCACTCACCGACTCCCGTTGATCAGCTTACTCACGAACCAATCCACGAACAGGAACCCATAAAATAAAAAAACAGAAAATAATAAACATTAAAATAATAAAACACGACAATCCAGGGGTCTTCTACTTGTAATCCATCTTCATCTGTATTCTTCTATCTTCTTCCGGGGTCTTCTTCCCATCTGCTGCCACGCCCTGGTCTTCTTTCTTC
Source organism: Ascaphus truei (assembly GCF_040206685.1). Taxonomy (NCBI): domain Eukaryota; kingdom Metazoa; phylum Chordata; class Amphibia; order Anura; family Ascaphidae; genus Ascaphus; species Ascaphus truei. The sequence continues at coordinate 13,223,564 of NC_134502.1, forward strand.
TCTGGAGGTCCTTCCTTCTCGGCGTCTGGCTTCAAAATGAGACGACATAGGATTTTAAAGGCCTATGACGTCACATTTTCGTCATATGGTTCCCACGGCCCTGATTGGGCCGTGAAAACCATGTGTTTTGGCCGATAAAAATTAAAATGATGACGTCACTTAAAGGCAATGAAAGCACAGCCAATCAGAATGGCTTTGCTTCAATTGCCTTTAAGATGACGTCATTAAAAGAAACATGGCCGGCCTCACATGGTACGGCAGCCAATCAGACCGTGGGAACTCCATCCCAACTCTGATTGGCTCTAGTAGACCATGTGACAGAGGCTTGGGGAAGAACGGATATGACGTCATTGAAAGCCTGTCACATGGTACTAGAACCAATCAGAGTAGGGATAGACTTCCCACGCTCTGATTGGCTGCCGTACCATGTGAGGCCGGCCATGTTTCTTTTAATGTCATCTTAAAGGCAATTGAAGCAAAGCCATTCTGATTGGCTGTGCTTTCATTGCCTTTAAGTGACGTCATCATTTTTTTTTTGCATCGGCCAAAACACATGGTTTTCACGGCCCAATCAGGGCCGTGGGAACCATGACGAAAATGTGACGTCATAGGCCTTTAAAAGCCTATGTCGTCTCATTTTGAAGCCAGACGCCGAGGAGGAAGGACCTCCGGAGAAGAAAGAAGACCAGGGCGTGGCAGCAGACGGGAAGAAGACCCCGGAAGAAGATAGAAGAATACAGATGAAGATGGATTACAAGTAGAAGACCCCTGGATTGTCGTGTTTTATTATTTTAATGTTTATTATTTTGTTTTTTTATTTTATGGGTTCCTGTTCGTGGATTGGTTTGTGAGTAAGCTGATCAACGGGAGTCGGTGAGTGGGTCAAGTAATGGTAAGTTAACTAAAGAAATGTATTTAATGTAAATGTGTTTTTTTTTGCTTTTTCATGTGTTTATTTTTTTTATTGTACATCATTTGTTGCCACTGTATGTATGTATTTATGTATGTATGTCTAGAGATATATATACATACAGGGTAAGAAATGATAATGTTGTAAAAGCTTTCTTTGCACTATTGTAAATGATTTGGGCTATGCTGCTATGCATAGATGTGTGTTAAATGTATTTTATAATTAGATAGATGTAATTTTTGGGCTTCTATGCTGTACTTTAGGTAATGGTGAGGCTTGCTTTAGTATATTGTAATTGTTGGTGTCCTATTTTGTATGATGTAACTTGTTCTCTGTAACGGTTGCTATAGTTAATTGTGTAATTGGTATGGATGCTATTTTAATTGTTTTGGGATGTAATTCATGTATGTTAATTGATTGATGGTGACATTATTGTATTACATAGTATACTTCTTTTGATGTAATGCTATTTTAGTTGGAATATTGTATTGTTAACATTGATTTGCAGCATCTACATGTAGCTTATATTTTATGCAGCATGTATACAATGTAAATGCAATGTTTTAAGTGGCATTTGAGGCTTTGGATTGGCATTTGATGCTTTAAATTGAATGATTACATTTGATTTGTTTAGGAAATAGCATTGTATTTCATTGAGGATGTTATGGATAAGTGGTATTGCTATTTCCAGGATGGCTTAATCCCTTAATTACCTTTGCAGTTAGTACCCGATAAGGTGATTAAGGGGTTCATTGATATGTGAATGTCATTGCAATGTATTGGCTATGTATTATTTTGGCAACGGACCACAAGGATGATGCTGGAGACGGGGCCTTCTTATTGAAGAGGTTAGTAGAATTTTCTTTATTTTACTATGGTATTTAATGTGTTTAATAATGGCCAAATAATGTATTATCCCTATCTGGATAATAGTTATTTGGCACATTATTGTACTGTATGTGGTGGGAGGAGGGGGTATTGGCCCAAAGGGTATGTGGTAGCACTCCCTTGTGGGTAGTGGGTGAGGGTAGTTAGGCCTCAGGGGGTGGGGAGGTAGTGGGGGAGGGTATGTGGGTGATGGTGGGTTAACCCCTTAATGACTGTAGCGGTTAATAACCGCTATGGTGATTAAGGGGTTAGGGGACATTACACTGGATGTTTTTATTCTTGTGTCTGTTTTGCAGAAGCAGATGGGGCATTAGCAGGATGAAGATGAGGATGGCCTTCATCGTGGCAGCTGGACATGGGTGAGTGCTACATGTATTTAATGTATTTATTGTTCTGTATGTATTTTAAATGGACACATGCACTATTATCCATTTGTGGATAATAGTCATTGTGCCCATTACTATACTGTATGTTAGGGGGGTATAGGTGTTGTTGGTGTAATATATATATATATATATTTATATATATATATATATATATATATTTCTTTCGTTAGTGTGGGGCTGTTGTGTGTCTTTTCTTTTTATTGTGGGTAGCGGGGGTGGGTGAAGGGGGTATTAGCCCCAACGGTGGTTTGTTTAGGGCTTGCGGGTGGCCTTAACCCATTCATGACCGTAGCGGTATTAACTGCTACGGTCGTGAAGGGGTTAAGTGCACCCGCAACCCCCCCGCAAGCCCTAAACAAAAAACAAGGGCCAAATACCCCCTTCACCCACCCCCGCTACCCACAATAAACCTGGCACGGCTGTTTAACCCCTTCATTGCCTTAGCGGTTAGCCGCTAAGGTAATGAAGTGGCCTTTAAATGCATTTTTCCTGCCTGGTATTAATGGTATCAGCTCCGGAGACCACCGGCATCAATCCCAGCCAGGAAAAAGGCCAGAAATTTTTCTAAGTGCCGATTCGCCACTCATCAGCAGCCTCTCATCATCAACTTGCCAACTTTTTCTTGCGTGGCTAATTCGCAATCAAAACGCCATTCTAGAGTGGCGAATAGCTCCGCTAAGCTACTTGCCACTACTAGAATACAGCGTGGCGGAAAATGTTTCTATTTTAGGCGGAAGGTGCCTTCTCGCTTCACCACCGGCGGGAAAAAAAAACCGCCAACAAAACTGGTGTTTTTTTTTATTCTCGCCACTTTCTCGCCCCTTACTGAATACGGGTAACCATTTTTGGCGGGAAAGTGGCGAGAATTGCCTTTCCGCTGCTTACTGCATGATGCCTTTAGTCTCTAAGTTGGGGGGAACGGGGTCAGGTAAAGGGAACAGTAAGTCAGCACCTGGTCACGACTCAGTCTGGCTTACCTGTCTGGTCTCCACAGAGACCCCTGGAATGGTTGGTTCCAAATGCAGGGGGACAGGGTATGGTTCTGATATCTTGGCTGACTGACTCCTGGTAATTGCTGCAACGGGAGCCAGCTCTGCTGTGAACACACAGGTTACGGGCCCCAGGTCATTGCCAAGTAGGACCTCAGCATCTAACCTGGGCAATATCCCCACCTCCCTCATCCGACATCCGGCATCCCAATCCAAAAAGACCTGGGCAACCTGGAGAGACCACGGTCCTACATCTGGCATGGTCACTTGCATTCCGGTGACCGGGAGCAAATCCTTTGGCCAGACCATATCAGGTCGGACCAGGGTAACAGTGGCACCGGAGTCGAGCAAGCCGTCCGCTTGGCAATTTCTGATGGTCACTCTCCGCAGATGCTTCTGCCGGACATCATTGGATTGCAACCCGACCGGTGCAACCTGATGTCCTCCCGTCTCCGCTGCTGGTTCCTGGGTGGCAAGTGCAGATCTCTCCATGGACGTCCCTCTGTGGGTTGATTCCATGGCTGTATTTGACTCCTCTGTGTGTGCTAGCCGTATACGGGCGACTGGCCTCGCAGCTGGAGAACGTTGCCCTTGATGGGGTCCACCAGACTTTTGATGGTCCGGACAGTCTGGTCTGATGTGATCCACTTTGTTTCACAGGTAACATTGCCTCTCATGCTTAAACTCTGCAGCTTTGGGTGCGCTGACTTCTGCTGCAGGCTTGTGCATCCACTGAGGGGTCTGTTTGTCTACCTTGACTGGCATGGCCGGTCCCTTGGTAGCCCCTTTCCCATCCATTAAAGCACAACTGGTCACAAATTCATCAGCCATCCTTGCAGCTTCCACATGGGTCTTAGGTTTACGGTCAAAGACCCATGCCCTCACGTCCGAGGGACACTGCTGCAACAACTGTTCCTGAAAGATCAAGTCCAGTAACATGTGGTATATGGTGGCACCACAACCCTCCACCCACTGAGTCCCCTGCAATACCATGCGGGCCCCATACCAGACATAGGACTCCCGGGGTTATCGCTCCCCTGTCCTGAACATGTTCCGGTAAGCTTCTGGGGTGAGGGAATACTGCATCAGCAGCATTGCTTTAACATGCTTATAGTCATCCCAAGCTTCTGGTGGGATGGTCTGCAGAGTCTCTTTGGCCACTCCGGACAACAAGGGGTGCAATCGCAACACCCAGTCCTGTGTCGGCACCCGGCACCTTCAACATTGGATCTCAGTCACTTAAAAAACCATCGATTCTGTTGGTGCCATCCACAAACTTGGTGAAACTGTGGTGGTCCACTCAGGAGGTGTCTTGTTCCCCTTTGATCAGGTTGGAGTGAGAGGACACATTACCGTATACTGCTGCCAATATCCGAATCCTCTCATTGGATGTAGCCCTCTCTCCCCATGAGGCAAGGAGTGCAGTGATTCCAGGGGTGGCGGGTCCAGTAGCCACGGGACTACCCCTGCCGCACTCCTAAGAACCAGTCCTTCACCATTATCCCGGTGATCGCCCTCTCCCTCCCCATGTCCATCTCCCTCCGGGGCTGGATTAACCTCCTGCACCCCGGGCTGAAGTGTGATCACTGCTGCTGCAGGTATGGGCTCGTTGCCCTCAGGTAAAGTAATACTGGCTTCATGGAATTCCAAGTCTACCTTTGACCGACCAGCCGTCGGTAATCCATAACTTTCACACCGGGTAACGACCCAAGAGTGGTCCCAGGACCAGAACCGTCCTGATCGCTTATCCATGTTCGCCCGCAGGCACAAAGTTAGGTTACAAAGGGAATCTGTATTTTTTCGTGCTCTTGTGAAACATGTGTATGCTACCTCTTGCTTTGGGAGCTCGCAATCTTCAAAATTCCCGCTATGCTATAGGATCCCGCAGGATGCTATAACATAGGCTCAATCAGATCCCACCTCTGCCACCAGTTAATAAATAAGCCTGTCACGGGAGACCAGGTTTATTAACACAATTATAACGGGATCATATGATTGAGCAAAGCAAGGAGGTAAAATAAATGGTAATTTATTTCACGAAAAGACATACACACAATGTTCCACAATTACAAGCAAAATACACTTATTAGGACGGGGGCAAATGAAATAATTTGTTTCCAGAATGAAATCTTGTAAAATAAAATCTGTAGGAGTAATTTCCCAGGTGCGGGAATTACTCGTGAAAGCCTTGGTCCGTTCTTAAATCTGCCGCTGCTTTAATGGCACTTGGAATCTTGATGAAATGTATGAAGCTTGATGAACCTTAAGATGAATCTGGTGAATCTGATTCCTGATGGGCTGCAGGAATTCTTATAGGGTCCAGAACCCTATACCTAACATGTGCAGCCAATCTCTCTGTGGGAATAACTTTTCCCACCTATCCCGGAGTTGACAATACTTCAGAAACCTGGCAGGGGTGGCTTCCTATTCTGCTAAGTGCATACACCAACCTAGCACCTTTGCCTCTTAGCACATGGGATCCAACCCCTCTACCTGGCAACAGTAAGTCTGGGCTGGGCAACCATTTGCCAACGGCCCAGATTTCATATTAGGATGGGGGTACTTGGGCTACCCGTCTCAACCTGACACCTCAGAGACACTGGGCCCTTTCAACCCCGGACTTTTGCAGACATTGTGGCATCAAGCCAGCGGGATGCCTTAGAAGTCCGGAGCTGCACATCCTCAGCTCATTTACAGTGAGTCACTATACGCATACTAAGTGGGGGGCTATAATAAATGAGTGTTTCCCTGTCTACGGTGTTCTGAATGCAGGTCCAACTATTCCTATCCTGTTTAATACACTAATTTAGGGGACTTTCATTCATCAATTTTTATGAAACGTTATAAAATTGAGTTATGGTAGTTTTATATGTTTCTGCCTGAACTATGTGCATGGCCAGTTTCAGAGCGCTAGGAGCTTCCTAGCAAAAGTTCGCAAAAAGCCGCTTTTATTCTTTAAGTGCTGGACTTAGAAACATTTTACTCTCGCCACCTTATAAATGGTGGGAGAGACTCCGAACCCTTATACTGGATTCTGGGGTTTTGGGCATATACCCGGGGACCCTTGAATGTGATTTATCCCCCTGCCCATCTTACTGTTCTGGTCTGTGCTGAAGCAGGGAGACCTGGCGGTGAGACACCTACTGATTCCTAGGGAGGATTTTGTCCGGTGGTCTGTGTCTTCATGTCCCCAGGAATCCGGTAGGATTCCTGGGTACATTTTTGGGGTAGCCAACAGCTCTAGTCCCCTTCTATCCAAACACACCCTGACAACATTTTTACCATAAAATCCCCCTGAAACTCATGCCCTGCGAATCTCCACTGGTTGGCACTCTTGGAACAGTAAAACACATAGAAATCTTTAAATACAATGCAGTTCACATGCCATAACTGGGCTGACGAGCTGACACTTCAAACTCCCCAATATGGCTCAGGGGCACCCAGCCGGGCATAATACCTTTATTATTGGCTTGAGTACCCCCTCACCGTCACAGAGGGGTTATCCAGCTACGCTAGGATCCCTCCCAGGTGGAGGCGCTGTACCGAGAAGGGCGAGAGCTCACCCCATGCTCCCAGCGGCGGAGGCTTAGGCCTTCTGTGAGCCACAGGTAACGGCAGCACGCGTTGTTCCAATAGTCATAGCGAAAAGGGGGCTACACACATATTTTGCAGTACAACCTGGGTTAAAGAACTGCATGGGGCTAGTAACCCTACTCACAGACAGCTGTTTCAACCTTTTGTGTCTCATCAGTGTGAGGCTTGTTATACTGGTTTTGCAATGTGAAGATGTAAGTTCTTTCAAATACACATTTAATAAATGATGGTGGGTAAAAAGTGACAAAAACTCTTACAGCAAATAAAAATATCACTTGTTGCTGATAGTAATCCATGCAATCTGATCAATTTCGTTTACTGCCAACAATAATAACTGCCATCTCATTGGTTTTCTGTTTCTGCCACTAAAAATCCCTGCAATATTATTGGCTTTTGTATTCCTGCCAAAGAAAATCCTAGTTTATTGATTTCCTGTCCGTACCAAGAAGAAACCCTTCAATTTGATTGGTTTCCTATTGCTGCCAAGAATGATCCCTAAATCCCATTGGTTTCCTGTTACTTCTTAGCATAATCCCTGCAATCTCATTGGTTTCCAGTTCCCACTAATAATAACCCCTGCAATGTTACACTATATGAATTCCTGTTTCTGCCAAGAATAACCATTACAATCTTTGTCTCACATTGAACTGCAGTCTCTGATCCAGCAGCACACGGAAGTAAGCACTGACCACCGAATACGAGCCAAATGTCTATTTAATTAATGTTAGAAAAGTCGAAAGCTGATTGGCTGTCCCCCATGTGGTAACCTGCTCCAGGTCTTGCATCAAACGATCATCACATACTGCGGTTTATCCTGTCTTATCTGTGACGTAGCAATTTGCTTGACATCTATATATGACTGCAGGTTTCACTGGCCGCAGGTAATAATACATTGCTTGTAGTCTCCAGCGCTGTTACCGAGTCGTTAAACAGGAGGAGTCTGTGGGCCAAAGAATTGGGAGGGAGAATTGGGATGTTGAGATGCATTTGACCCCAAAATATATTGAACATATATTATATATATGAGGGGACCAAGAAAGGAAACTCTAAGTATTCTCTGTCAATGTCACCTATGCTCTCTCACTAGGACTGACCTTCTCTATCACTGTCCCCATGCTCTCACTCACTGTGACTGTCCTTCTATGTCACTATGCCGCCCGTCTCCAATGCTGTCACTCAATGTGATTGTCCCTCCCCTTCCTGCCCCCTCCTTCTCTTTCCCCCCTCCATTGTTTCCTGTCCTCTTCCCCCTTTCCTCCATACCCCTTCTCCCCTACTTTCCCCCTCCTCGTCTTCCATCCCCCACCTTTTACCCTCCTCCCCTTCCCACACCTCCTCTTCCCCCACTCATCCTCTTCTTTCCCTTGCCCCCCCATTACCCTATTCTCCCTCCAAATTCCCTTCCCCTCCCCTCTTCCCCCTCCTCCTCACATTTCCCCGCCCTCCTCTTTCCCTCTTCCCCATCCTCTTAACCCCTTCTCCCTTCCCCCCAACTCATCCCCCTCCCCTTCTTTTTCCCCCCTTTCTCCATCCTTTCTTCGACCACTCCTCTTTCCCCCCTTTCCCCATCTTCACCCTCCCCTTCCTCCCTCCCCATTCCCTTCTCCCCCTCAACCTCCTCCTTCCCCATTCCTCATCCGTCCCTCCTCCTCTTCCCCCCATTTCCCCACCTCTTTCCCCCTCCCTTTTCTTCACCCTCCATTCTCTTCCCCCCTCCTTGCATTTCCCCCCTCTCCCTTCTCTTTCCCCTACCACTCCTTTCCCCATCATCTCCCACCCCTCTCCAGCCTCCCCATTTCTTTCCCTTTCTCCCCTCCCTCCTTTCTTCTACTTTCCCCCTTTCCCCTACTCATCCCTCCCTCATCTCCCCCCCATCTCTTTCCCCTCTCCCCTTTCTCCCCTACTCTTCCCCCACCTTTCCCTTCCACCCTTCCCTCCTCTTCCCCCTCCTCATCCTCCCCCTTCTCACATTTCACCCTCCCCCTTATCTTTCCCCTACCTCTCCTTTCCCCATCATCTCCCTCCCCTGTCCCAATTCCCTTATTCTTCTCACTCAATCCTCTCTCCTCCCTTCCACTTCCCCCTCCCTCATCCTCTTTATACCTCCCCCTCCTCTTCTCCCACCTTCTATATCTCCCTTCCCCTCCTCTTTACCCCCATCCCCTCACACATCCCCTCCCCTCTCTGTACCAGTCCGCTTTCCCCATCATCTCCCTCCACCTCTTCCCCTCCCTATTTCCTCCCCCCTCCTCATCCCTCCCTCCTCTTGTCCCCCTTTCCCAATCTTTTTCCCCTCTCCCTCCTATTCTCCCACCCTCTTCTTTCCCCTCCCTCCTCCCCATTTCCCCATCTCTTTCCCCCTCCCATCCTCCCCCCTCCTCATCCTCCCCTTCTTGCATTTCCCCCTCCTCTTTCACCTACCACTCCATTCCCCTATTCCTCCTCACACCCTCCCCATCTCCCCCCTCTATCCTCCTGTCTACTTTTATCCTTCCTCCTCATCATCACCCCTCCTCATCCCCCCATCCCTTCCCCTCCATCCTCTTCCCCTCTCATTCCCCCTCTCTCTCCCTTTGCCCTCTCCCTCCCCTTCCCCCACCCCTCTCACTCCTCTTACCCCAACCCTCTCCTCCTCTTCCACCCTCTCTCCCTCCTCTTCCCCCACCCCCCTCATTTTCCCCAACTCCGTGCCCACCTTCTCCCCCTCCCTCCTATCCCCCATCCCTCTTCTTCCTCCCTCCTCTTCCCCCCTTCATGCTCTTCCCCCTCCCTCTCCCCTCTTCTTCCCCTCCATCCTCTTCCTCCTCCTCCCTCCTCCCCCTCCCTGCTCTCCCCCTTTCACATCCCCCTGCTCCCTCCCTCTTCTCCTCCCTCCTATCACCTTCTTCCCTTCCATCCTCTTCCCCTCCCCTTCCCCCTCTCACTTTCCCCTCTCCCTCCCCTTCCCCCACCACTCTCACTCCTCTTAACCCAACCCTCTCCTCCTCTTCCACCCTCTCTCCCTCCTCTTCCCCCACACCCCCTCCTCTTTCCCTCTCTCTTCCTCTTCCACCCTCCTCCTACCTCAACTTCCCCCCTTCCTCTTCTTCCCCCCTCCTCCTCCCTCCTCTTCCCTCCTCCTCTTCCCCCTCCCTCCTCCCCCCCCTCCCTCCTCTTCTCCCCCTCCCTCCTCTTCTCCCCCTCCCTCCTCTTCCCCCTTCCTACCTCCTCTTTCCCCCTCCCTCCCTCCTCTTCCCCCCTTCCTCCATCCTCTTCCCCCTTCCTCCCTCCCCCTCCCCTCTTCCACTTTCCCCTTCCCCCCTCACTCCCTCCTTGCATCCTCACTCCCTCCCCCCTTCCTCCCTCCCTCCTTCCCTCCCCCATTCCACCCTCACTCCCCCTTCCACCCTCACTCCCCCTCCCTCCTCTTCCCCCTCCCTCCTCTTTCCCCCTTCCTCCTCTTAACCCCTCCACTCTCCCTCCCATCTCTTCCCCATTCCTCCTCTTCCCCTCTCCCTCCTCTTCCCCCATCCCCCCTCTTCCCCCATCCCTCCTCTTCCCCCATCCCTCCTCTTCCCCATCCCTCCTCTTCCCCATCCCTCCTCTTCCCCTCTCCTCCGTCATCCTTCCCCTCCCTCCTCTTCCCCTCCCCTCCCCCCATCCTTCCCCCTCCCTCCATCCTTCCCCTCCCTCCTCTTCCCCTCCCTCCCTTTTCCCCCCTCCCCTCCCTCCCCCTTTTCCCCCCTCCCTCCCTCCCCCTCTTCCCCCCTCCCCTCCCTCCCCCTCTTCCCCCCTCCCCCCATCCATCCTCTTCCACCATCCCTCTTCCCCCCCTTCCCTCCTCTTCCCTTCCTCCTTCCACCCTCCCTCCCTCCCTCCTTCCACCCTCCTTCCTTTCACATCATCATCTCTCCCCCTCATCCTCTCTCCCCTCCTCCCCATCACCATTATCGGCTCTCCCCCTCATCATCACCATCCCTAGCTCTCCCCTTTATTATCATCACCCTCAGCTCTCCCCCTCATCATCACCTCTCCCCATCATCATCATCTCTCCCTCCTCCTCCTCCATGCCTACCTGTGGGTGGTAATAGAGACAGGCGGGGGGAGGTGGTATGTGGCGGTGGGGGCCCCCCGGCATTAACCAGAGGATAAGCCAGGAGAGGAATGAGCAGTTGCTACGCAGGCAGATCAGGATGGCCGGGAAGCGGCGCACTCTAGCGGTCTGACCCAGAAGTATTTCTTCCGGTGTCTGCTGCTAGAGCGTGCTCCTCCCCGGCCGTCCTGCTCTGCCTCTGTAACAACTGCTAATTTCTCTGCCAGCTTATCCTGTTTAACGCAAGGGGCCTGCCGCATACCATCTCCCCCCACCTGTCTCTATCTGAGGAGGGAGGGGCCACCGATGGGGGGGAGGGGGGGATGATTGGGCCCACAAGAGCATGGGCCCCCAGGCTTTGCCCAGGCTATAGCTACTAATGCAGAAATGTTTAGTGTGTCAGTGACAACAGCCAGAGCAACTGGAATACTCCACTTCTAAGTTTATGAGTGAGGATAGATGCAGTTCTTAGAGGAGGAGGCTACTCACACCACCACTGTTCTTCATCCGCTCTCTTATGTCATGGGGCAGTGTATCAAAGATCTCCTTCTCCACCAGCAGCTGGTTCCTGTGTAGGTAGGGGCACATCTCCAGCTCTGTGGGTAGCTTCTTCAATGGGTTGCCCATCAGGTCCAGCAAGCTCAGCTGCGTCAGCCCCCTGACGAGAGGCGAAAGGGTGGAGATCTTATTGTTGGAGAGCACTAGCGTCTGGATATTGGTGCAGGAGAAGAGCTGGTCAGGCAGAAAGGTTAACTGGTTGTGGGAGATCGAGAGGTACTCCAAGCCTTCCAGCTGTTCGATCTCCGGGGGCAGGTCGCTGATTTTATTCTTGGACACATCCAAGTGGAACAGCTTGGTGAGCTTGAAAACCCCAGGTGAGAGAGATGACAGCTTGTTGCCATTGAGGTAGAGCATCTCCAGGTTGGTCACCTCGGAGATATCTGGAGGAATGGAGGAGATTATGTTCTTGGACAGGCGCAGAGAGTTGAGTTTCTTCAGCTGCTGAAAGCTTGTTAGTTCCATAAGAGAGGTCAGGTTATTGCTGCTCAAGTCTATCTCCTGAAGCTTCACCAGGCTGAAGATGGAGCTGGGGATCCGGCCCAACTGGCAGTGGATGAGCCTCAGGTGAATGAGGTTTGTAAACTTCTGCAAGCTAATGAGTGAAAGCAGCTTGGAGCCATCATTGTGTATCGTAAGGCTCTTTAGAATGGGGGCCAAGTCTATGATAGCTGAGGGGATCTTGGAGATGTGGAGCTTGAGGGAAAGGAACTTGAGCTGGGTCAGCTCCTTGAAGGACTGCAGGGTGATGGTGCTCTTGTTCTCCAGCTGGAGGCGCCCCCCAAGATAGAGCTCCTGCAGCTGTGAAAGGCTGTATATCCAGGACGGAAACTCTTCATGGGTGGTGAAGCAAACCCTGAGGATGTCCAGGTTCTTTTTCAGGAAGGCCAGGGCTTGAGTCTCCACCTTCACCCTGCTGTTCAACACCCACAGCTCATTCAGCAGCCTTAGGTTGGTGATGACTGGTATCAAAGTCAGACTCTTGATGAACTCCAGCCTCAACACCTCTATCTCCACCAGCTCGAAGACTTGTGTAGGGATGCCTGGAAGCATACAGAGCCGAAGCTCCGTCTTCCCCCGTGCATTGATGGACAGGCACTGCTTTAGCTTCTCCAAGCTCCAATAGTGGTTCAGGTTGACCTGCAGCAGCTTGGTCTCACTCACATCCGACAAGAACACTGCGAACTTCCATGAGTACAGTTTGTCAAACTGGTCGATCAAGTGCAGGAGGAAAGCAAAGTCATTGATGACGTCAGGGATGTCGTCAATACCCGACTCCTTCCTGATAGTTTCAAACGAGTACTCCTTTAGCTTATAGTAGAAGATCCAGTGCAGAGTGTAGAAGCATATGCAGATGTATATACTGAGGATGAAGAGATACCCAAAAGACAACATGCTCCACATCCTCCAAAGCCCATGGATACAATAGAATTTTGTGTAGCCTGTCACATTCAAGGGCTCAACACAGTATGCCACGTGCTTCATGCGCGGGGTGTGAATTCCAACGTATGACACAAAGGCCACCGCCTCTAGTGTTCTAAGGATAGTTTGTTTCTTATACATCTGGTGCAGGATATCTTTTTCCTCCGTGTACAGTCGAAACTTCTTCACCTTCTCGAACAGAGCCTTGGCCTGCTCTCCTTCCTTCTTGTCCAGGATTTTCACAGTTGATCCCGTGTCTAATACTGCTCCAGCAAACTTCTTGGAGCTCTTAGAGGTAAGGAGTGGTCTTTCATCCTGGGTGGCCCCTTCTAAATGGACCTGTGAAGCTTCATACAATGGGAGCCGGAGCTCTGCCTTCTGTTCACCATTTCCCAAGACAGATGTAGAAGGCAGAAATGGCGTGGAGGGGATTATAGAAGTGGATACTTTGCCTAGGTGATTCTCTGTGTCTTCATACACTGTCTCTGACAGTGCCTTGATGGTCCACTGGGAGTTCAGGCACTTCCCCAGCACAGATATGAAGTGCTCAATCTTTGAACTTGTCCCTGGGAATTTGAACCAGAAGTTGCTGATGATAAGAAAGATCATGGAGTTAGTGAGGATGAGGTACGGGAAGTACCTTGAATAGTCCTGGACTGCGTTGTCGTAGCACCACTGTTTGGCCAGTAAGTAGTACTGCAGGTCCAAATTCATCTTGTAACGTGATGGGAACTGATGAGCTTGCACTACGTCTAATGAGGTGAAATTAACCAGCAAAGTGCCTATTAGCGGGTGAGGAGGCATGGGAACGCAAAGCATTTTCTCATAGGAAAGCTGTTGAACAGGAAGTTAAAAATAAATAAGGCATTCATAAGCAGAATGCTGGATCATCTGAGAATTTGTTAAATGAAACAGAACAATATCTTCTATGGATATAAAACGTAGTAATTATATTTAATGCAATCACATATAGGTTGGACATTCTAAACAAAAAAATGTAATCGGGCACTCCTAATCGTAGTGCAACGTGTCTATATACACAAACAGTGAACTTCAGTGAAAACAAATCTTAAATCAATCATTTGTGAACTCAAAGTGAACAAGTGTTATCATGTGAATATAAATGTGGAAAAATCAAAATACATATAATACCAAATCTACACCAACAATAATGCAAGTGATCATGGGATAAACAATGTAAAGCAGCTCAAGATAAACCCTCTGTTGACCATTCCAGGGTCTGTACGAATCTTGTCTTTCTTCCAGGTAAGGGGAGCGCACAGTGTTCACAGCATATATGAAAATATCAATTAAAAAGACATAGGGCCTCATGCAGTACGTGGCGATAAGCCCTATCTCGACAGTTTTTTGGCAAATATGCCTACTGTGATTCAGTAAGCCCCGAAAAGTTGTCAAGATTAGGAAAATCCGCCGTTTTTTGTTGGCCGAAAAAAAAATCAGTTTTTTTGCTTGGCGATAAGCCCTATCTCGCCGCTTTTTGCCAACTTCTCAAACTCTCTGTATTCTAATAGCCCCGATCAGCATCTCACCACTGATTGCCGCTCTAGAATTGAGATTTTTTCTTAAAATCGCCCAGCCACAAAAAGTTGGCAAGAAGCTGGGGCTGAGCGGCGAGACGGGATTTAGAAAAAATCAGGCCCTTTTCCTGTATCGGATTGATGCCGGGGTCTCCGGAGCTGATACCCATTAATACTAGCACCGGAGCCCCCCGGCATGCATCCGAGGCAGGAAAAATGCATTCACAGCCACTTCATTACCTTAGCGGCTAACCGCTAAAGCAATGAAGGGGTTAACCACCAGTGCCAGGCTTATTGTGGGTAGCGGGAGTAGGTGAAGGGGGTATTGGCCCTTAGTGGGTGTTTAGACCTTGTGGGGGCGGGGGGGGGGTTGCGGGTGGACTTAACCCCTTCATTACCTTAGCGGTTAATACAGATATGGTAATGAAAGGGTTAACCCTCCCGCTACCCACCAGCAAGGCCTAAACACCCATCATTGGGGCTAATACCCCCTTCATCCATCCCACTACCCCCAATACAAAAAAAACACTACATCCTGACTACCCATCTCCTAGGACCCAATAAACATTACAATATTTGATAAACACCAATACACCACCACCCTCCGTGCCCCCCATAATGAAAAACCATGATGTATTTTTTAACATACAGGATTCATACCCCAGACCTACGATTCCCACGATCTGATCGGCAGAAATACCATGTGACGCCGGTCATCTTGGATTTAGAGAAGTCATCTTAAAGGGAAATGAAGTAAAGCCATTCTGATTGGCTGGCATCATTCCCTTTAAGTGACGTCATTAAAAAATAAATAAAGTCGGCACATGTTTTTAACAGCCAATCACATGGCTGTTAAACCAGTTCCTGCCCATATGTGACGTCACAAGCCCTATTTAAGGCCGTGACGCCTCATTTGAGCCCAAGAAGACGACGAGACAACATCGGTTGGGATCTACCATGGGACTTTTTGGATTGACAGATGAAGACAGAAGATTAAGATGATCAAGAAATCATGACAGATGAAGATAGAAGAAGCTGATTAAAGAAAGAAGATTTGGGTACCTGAGCCGGATCTTCATGGCGGATGGCATCGGATGCTGTTTGAGGCCTTCGAGGTACGTGAGCTTCCTGTTTCCCCGGGAGTCGGGGGGCCAGCGCTTTTAATGGTAAGTTAAATATTGCATGTTTGTAAATGTATTTTTTTTACAGGTTTTAACATTGGATCTGTATTTTTTTTGGCCACATTGACTGATAATGTATTAATCTGTACCACTTTAGGGTACAGATCAATACATTATTAGGACAATATTTTGGGGGCATTTCTGGCTTTTTATTTATGGTGATTTTTGCAATGTCACTTTAATATGTGGATGTCATTCTTTGGTATTTTGCTGGTTTAGTTAAATAAAATTTTGCAATTGATTTTTTATTTTAATTAATGTCTTGTGTTGACTAATGCATTTAATTGTTGTGTTTCAGATATTTTTAAATAATTAATTTCTTGGTAGGTTAATGTTTCTATTAATTAATTGCTGTTGTATTATTTAATTTTTTATTTTTTTTATAACTTGTATTTTATTGAAATTTTTTTTGTGCATGAAATACAATAAAACATACATTACATAGTTACTTTGTGCATCGTAGTAAAATAAATACAATCTTTGAAACATTGTGCTGTGTATAAAGTGGGGGTTCCACGACTTTTCGCGCCCTACTGAGCCGTGGAAAACGGGGTTGAGCAGGGTTTGGGGGTAAGAGAGAAAAAAAAAAGGGGGAGGAGGGTTAGGAATTGGTAGGGGGGATAGGGAAAAGAGGTATCTTATTACTAGATGTTGGGATTGCCGGGTCAAGTGAGACATTCCAGTTGTTGGCAGCAAAATGTGTAAGCTGGCTCCTGCGCGCTGAGGCGGATAAGATAGAACGGGATCTTTGAGATCACTCACTCCTAGAGGAGAACGCATCTACCATTATCAATGCCAAATTGTGTTACGCTCAACCCCGGGGATGTCTGTTTGTGCCAACCATGGCAGCCAGACGTTTAGATAATTGTCACCAGTGTCGTTAACCAGACTCGTTAACTTTTCCATCTGGCAGATAAACCATAATCGATTCCGAATCTTTGGGATGTTTGGTATGTCGGGGCGTTTCCATAGTGCTGCGATCTCACACCTCGTTGCAATTGCAAAATGAGCAATTAATTTATTTTGTGATTTTGTTAGATCTTTTAGAGGTCTGTTCAGGAGGAACAGCCAAGGATCTGGGGGAATAGTGAGGTCAAAAATCCTCTGTATCCAATTCCTAATCTTTTCCCATATTTGGGCTATTCGTGGGCAAGACCACAGCATATGTAACAAGTCGGCCGTTCCCCCGCACTGCTTGGGGCACAGAGGAGAAGAACCTGGCACGAACTTAGATAATTTGAGTGGGGTGAGGTACCACCTCATGAGTACTTTATATGCGTTCTCCTTTAGTGTGGTGCAAATAGAGCTTTTGGCCGTGGCTAAGAATATGGTGTTCCAATCGTCCTCTTCGAGGATCTCTCCTAGGTCTTTCTCCCATTGGTTTCTAAAAGCTGGGTTGGTGTGAGGCTGAGAAATCGACTACCTCTCCATATATCGCTGATATAAGTCCCTTAGTGTCGGTTTCTGCCCGACAGAGCTTTTCGAATTTTGTCAGGGGGGGTATGGGGCCAATTTGCTGTAGAATGCTCTTATCTGGAGATATTTAAAGAATTCTGAGTGGGGGATATTTTGTTCTGATCTGATATGTTCGAATGTTTTAATTTTAAGATCAAAACCCTCCAGGTCTTTGATCCTATTGTATCCTTTTGATCTCCATATTGAACAATTGCTGCCTATTAGGCCAGGTGCAAACCTCGGATTATTCCATATGGGGGACATTAGGGAGTTGACTGATGTAAGAGAATTCTTAATTTTGGAAGCTTCCCAGACCGATAACGAGTTAGTCATTGAGGTGAGCGGCAGATCAATGTGTTTTCTTGAGTTTTTAGGTAGCCAAATTAAACTGCTAAGGTCCAATGGGGAACTAGCAGCACCTTCCAACTCCACCCATCTTTTCAATTTAGGATCGGAGTGCCATTGTATGATGTGACTTAATTGAGCCGCTTTATAATACGATAACAGGCAGGGTACCGCTAAGCCTCCCGCCAATACAGATCGTTTCATATTTGTTTTATTGACTCTCGTTTTTTTCCCCTTCCAGATGAATTTAGAAATTTCAGATTGAAGCGAGAGTATATCTTTCAGTCTGAGTGGCACTGGTAAAGTTTGGAAGAGGTATAGGATACTTAAAAACATAAAAGATAACCAAGTAGTGGACATTTGGAGAGAGACATACCCGACGAGTAAGGATTATACTTTTTACTCCCACCCACACACAACATATAGCAGAATCGACTACTTCATCGTTTCGGGTCAACTGGTCCCTATGGTCGCTCGGTCCGAGATCCATGATATTTCATGGTCCGACCATGCACCTATAGAGCTACGGTGCACTAAAATTCAGGCCTTTAGACCAGGGGCGAACTGGAAACTAAATGAATCAATCCTAAAGATACCCGCACCCTGTGCTGCCATAGGTCAAGATATTGATCAATTCTTTAAGCTAAATACAGGTTCTGTGGAATCCCATATAAATCTTTGGGAAGCTCACAAAGCTACACTGAGGGGCCTACTAATCAGCATCACCGCTAAAAGAAAACGGGAGAGAGACGCTAAAATTATTATTCTCCAAGACAAACTCCACTCTCTAATAGTATCTCACAAGTCTCACCCAAACAAACAAACACTTCAGACATTAAAAGATACCAAAATTGAATGAAACATGTTATTAACTTCCAGGGCTGACAACTCACTAAGCTGGTCAAAGAGGAAGTTTTATGAAAAAGCTAACAGGCCGGATACGATGCTAGCTCATGCGCTAAAAGAGAGACAATCAAAGTTTAATATCCAAGCTTTACGCTTAAAATCTGGCATCCACACATCCAACCCCCAAAAGATAGTAGAAGAATTTGGCTCTTTCTATGGCTCCTTATATGATGGGAAGAAAGTGGCACATAACAGCAAAACGAGCAAGGCTTTAAGAGATTTCTTGGCCAGCTCAAAACTATAGAGATTAACAGAGAGCGAACGAAACAAGCTGGGCGCTGACTTCACATTGGAAGAAGTGTCACAGGCTATCAAAGAACTCAAATCTTCAAAAGCACCGGGTCCGGCTGGCTTCTCAGGGCTCTACTATAAGAAATTCTCAGAATTACTTGCCCCAAGGCTGCTCCACATGTTCAACGCGATCTTAGCGGGAGCCCCAATCCCGGAGATATGCTGCAGGCGTCTATATTTCTCAAAAACATAAGCCTGGGAAAGATCCGCTGCATTGTACAAGTTATAGACCTATATCATTAATCAATACGGATATCAAATTATTTGCTAAACTCCTGGCCAACAGATTGAGTACAATCCTACCCAGACTAATACACCCAGATCAAGTCGGCTTTATTAAGGGAAGGCAGGCAGCGGACAATACCCGTCGATTTATTGATCTGCTAGAATTGGCAAACAAAAATAACACCCAAAGTATGTTATTAAGTCTGGATGCAGAAAAAGCCTTTGATAGGATTGACTGGCCATATCTTAAGGAAACGCTCACAGCATTTGGATTCGGGGATCAGGTGAGCAGAGCAATTATGTCTCTATACTCAGGCCCAACAGCCAAGGTTATACATCAGGGTTTCCCCTCACTCCCATTCCAGATTCAGAGCGGCACGAGACAGGGGTGCCCATTATCCCCTCTCCTGTTTGCCCTATGTATTGAACCTCTGGCGGCGCACATCCGAGACAACCAAGATATCTCAGGGTTAAACGTATATTCACAAACACATAAGGCGGCCCTGTACGTGGATTATATTTTATTAATAATCTCAAAGCCCTTCACTTCCCTCCCAAACCTATTTGGCCTACTTGACAGATTCTCCAAAGTCTCTGGATTTAAAATCAACCAATCCAAATCGGAAGCTCTAAACATTAATCTCCCTAGTTATACCGAGAAATTGTTAAAGCTCAACTTCCAGTTTAATTGGCAAAAGAAATCCATAAAATACTTAGGTATTCAAATTACAAAAAACGCTAAAAATATCTATTCCGCAAATTATCCCAACCTAATTCGGTCCTTGAAAAAAGACCTCTCCAGATGGGCCTCCAAGCAAATTTCATGGATAGGTAGGATACATAGCATCAAAATTAATTTACTACCCCGTATCCTATACCTCTTCCAAATTATTTAATTGTTTTGATTGATTACTGTTACAATTAATTTCGAGTTGTTTTAGTAATTCATTGGTTTGATTGGTTACTGTTTGAAATAATTCTGAGCTCTTTTATTAATTTAGTGCTTTGATTGGTTAATGTTTTAATTCATTAATTGTTGATCTGGTTATTGCTTGTATTAGGTACAACAGCAAAGAAGCAAGAACCCAACTAAAGCACTCACTACCCTAAATGCAGTATGAGGATAAATTAAAATACATATTTTAATGTTCATCAAATTAAAATAATGGGGTTTAAAATCCAAGGATAACACACACATTTAATCCTATGTTGAGTGCGTGTAGCACTCTGGATTATATATATTGATAAGAACAAATGAGGGAGATTAAATCAAATGTTCTTAGGGGAGCTGGTATGCAGTATTCCCTACAAGAGTGTTCTTAGGTAAATCAGGGATGAGGAGGTGGTGTAGAAAGCTGCCTACGGGTGTAGCCCGTGGTAATAAGGGCTAAAAGGCACTCTTTATTGGCTGTAGATAGAACAGCTTGCAGATACCAAAAACAGTGTGGCTGGTTGTGTATGCCGCTGCATATGTGCATATTGCAGAGCTGGGTGTGGACTTGTGCCTGTGGCGGAGATATATCGACGATATATTCTTTATTTGGAGAGGGGATGAGAAAAGTCTTAAAAGATTTATATACTATTTAAATGACAATTTGATCAACCTCAAATTCAACTGTGAGTACAGTCGAGAAAGGGTTAATTTCCTGGACCTGACTGAACTCATAGAAGAGGGAGAGATTAGTACTCAAACCTTCTTCAAAGACGTCGATATAAATAACTATATCACACCCTCAAGCTGCCATCACCCTAAATGGCTACAAAATGTACCATACGGCCAAATACATAGGGTTAAGAGGAACTGTTCGAATACCAATGTTTTCAACGAACAATCTTTCTTCCTGCAGGAAAGATTTAGGGAAAAGAAATATGAAGAAAAAATCATTCAGGATGCAGTAGAAAAAGTAGGGTGTCTAGAAAGGAAAGATCTTATAAAGAATTCAGAAAAAGTTAAGATAAATAAAAATTTTGACTTTTCTTTTCTTACAAACTTCAATAGACAATCCGAAAAAAATAACAAAGATAATACGCAAACATTGACACATTGTACAAAGTGATTCAATTTTAGGTGAGATAGTACCTGAACAACCAACAGTTATTTTAAAAAAAGCTAATTCATTGAAGATCTCATTAGCACCTAGTGCCCTGCAAAAAGTCTCTAAAGAGGGAAATAGGTGGTTACCCCAAATTAAGGGTTTCTTTGGGTGTACTACATGCCTAGCTTGTAGACATAGATCGGATGACAAATTTGGATTCCAGTCAAATATCACTAATGAATTTTTTTTTATTAAACAACACATTACGTGTAGGTCAGAATACGTGGTTTACCTCATACAATGCCCATGTGGGCTTCAATATGTAGGCCAGACCACTAGGCCTGTTAAAACACGTATTCTGGAACACATTGGTAATGTGAGGAGAGGTGTCACAACGCACTTTTTATCTAATCACTTTATCACAATAAACCAGGGTGACACTTCAGGACTGAGGTTTACAGTGCTGGAACATGTACTGCCCCACTGGAGAGGTGGTGACAGAAATGTTATACTAAAAAAAAGAGAGAGCTTTTGGATCTTTTCTCTCAAAACCTTAGTGCCGCAAGGCCTGAATGTGGATTTTGAGCTCGGTGTTTTTCTTTAGTAATTTCTCATTTTATTATATATTAATTTTTCATTTTTATTATATATCAATTTGTATATAATTTTGATGGGATTATTTATATTTTTACACATTCTTTGGAATATTTTTACTTTGTCTTGGGTTCAACTATGTGATCCGATCTATGTCTAATATGGTTAAGACCCTTTTAAAATATGCCTTCTTTTGTGTGTATATATACTGAAATTTGATATTTTGTTGTCTCTTAATCAAATTTTCTTTGTCTTTTTAAGATTCATCTATCGCCGTTTATTATGATAAGTTGATAAAATTAGGAAGCAACTTATGTATTTTTAAACAATTTTTAATGTGTTTTATTTTAGGATTCATTACTTATGAATAGAAAAGGTAGAATCTTCATTTTTTAACATTTTTTCGGACTACTAAACTTTTTTATTATGATTGTATAAATAAATTGTTACAAATGTTCAAATATATGTATATCCCTGTATGCGGAGGCAATTAGTTGATTTGCCAGTATTTGGGGGTGTTTTATCAACTATCCTATAGGAGGAGAGGATGTTGATAGGTATATGGGTATAAATAGACACTCATAACAGGTGATTGCTACTCCTGACGAAGCCGTCATCTAGAACGGCGAAACGCGTTAAAATGTTTGTTTCTTTTAGATTCTCCAAAGTCTCTGGATTTAAAATCAACCAATCCAAATCGGAAGCTCTAAACATTAATCTCCCTAGTCATACCGAGAAATTGTTAAAGCTCAACTTCCAGTTTAATTGGCAAAAGAAATCCATAAAATACTTAGGTATTCAAATTACAAAAAACGCTAAAAATATCTATTCCGCAAATTATCCCAACCTAATTCGGTCCTTGAAAAAAGACCTCTCCAGATGGGCCTCCAAGCAAATTTCATGGATAGGTAGGATACATAGCACCAAAATTAATTTACTACCCCATATCCTATACCTCTTCCAAATTATTTAATTGTTTTGATTGATTACTGTTACAATTAATTTCGAGTTGTTTTAGTAATTCATTGGTTTGATTGGTTACTGTTTGAAATAATTCTGAGCTCTTTTATTAATTTAGTGCTTTGATTGGTTAATGTTTTAATTCATTCATTGTTGATCTGGTTATTGCATGTATTAGGTAGAACAGCAAAGAAGCAAGAACCCAACTAAAGCACTCACTACCCTAAATGCAGTATGAGGATAAATTAAAATACATATTTTAATGTTCATCAAATTAAAATAATGGGGTTTAAAATCCAAGGATAACACACACATTTAATCCTATGTTGAGTGCGTGTAGCACTCTGGATTATATATATTGATAAGAACAAATAAGGGAGATTAGATCAAATGTTCTTAGGGGAGCTGGTATGCAGTATTCCCTACAAGGGTGTTCTTAGGTGAATCAGGGATGAGGAGGTGGTGTAGAAAGCTGCCTACATAGAACGGGTGTAGCCCGTGGTAATAAGGGCTAAAAGGCACTCGTTACTGGCAGTAGATAGAACAGCTTGCAGATACCAAAAACGGTGTGGCTGGTTGTGTATGCCGCTGCATATGTACCTCCTCATCCCTGATTCACTTAAGAACATCCTTGTAGGGAATACTGCATACCAGCTCCCCTAAAAACATTTAATCTAATCTCCCTCATTTGTTCTTATCAATATATATAATCCAGAGTGCTACACGCACTCAACATAGGATTAAATGTGTGTGTCTTATCCTTGGATTTTAAACCCCATTATTTTAATTTGATGAACATTAAAATATGTATTTTAATTTATCCTCATACTGCATTTAGGGTAGTGAGTGCTTTAGTTGGGTTCTTGCTTCTTTGCTGTTCTACCTATCTCATCACTCACAGCACCTCACCCTACCAACATATTCAGATACATTAAGCTGCAGCGGGGTTTCCTTATTATTAGTCTATTGCTTGTATTAATTGGATTAGCTGGCTAGTGTTTTTATTTAGTGAATTGTGTTTTTTTTGTTTTATTATTGTGTATTTTGTGCATTAATGAATTTTGATTAGGGTGCCCATTGAGTGCTACAGAGGCTTATCATGACCATATTATTATATGGGTATGATATACCACTATACTACTCAATGGGTCCAGGGTGGGTATAGTTGGTCCAGGGTGGGTGCTTAGGCCTTTCGGGTGGGTAGCGGGGCAAGGTGGGTTAACCCCTTAATTATTACAGGCATACCCCGCATTAACGTACGCAATGGGACCGGAGCATGTATGTAAAGCGAAAATGTACTTAAAGTGAAGCACCACCTTTTTCCCCATTTATCGATGCATGTACTGTACTGCAATCGTCATATACGTGCATAACTGATGTAAATAACGCATTTGTAACAGGCACTATAGTCTCCCCGCTTGCGCACAGCTTCGGTACAGGTAGGGAGCCGGTATTGCTGTTCAGGACGTGCTGACAGGCGCATGCGTGAGCTGCCGTTTGCCTATTGAGTGAGATGTACTAACTCGCGAGTGTACTTAAAGTGAGTGTCCTTAAACCGGGGTATGCCTGTATAGCGGTTATTAAGCACTAAGGTGAATAACGGGTTAGGGGCCATTAGAATGTATTTATTATGTATGTATGCTGTCTGCCAATGGAGGACATGACCTGCTGTATTGTGAGGAGGACGGCCAGCATATTGCTGTTGTAAGTAGAACTGTATTTATTTACTTTATTTATGCTGGCTAATGTTGTGTTTAATAATGGGCAAATAATCTATTATCCATATCTGGATAATAGTTATTTTGCCCATTACTGTACTGTATGTGTTTGGGTGAGGGGGTTGATTGACATGTAGGCCCATGTTTTATGTTTTTACATACAGGGTTGGTACCTTAGGTCTGCGTGGACCTATGGAGACCACCCGAGGACCCCGGACACCCACGGGTACCACCTGCAGGGAAGAACCGGGGGGGGCCACAGCTGTGGGGGCCCCACAGACCCACAGGGACTACCCGAGGGCCCCAGACCCCGTGGGAACCACCTGAGGGCCCTCAGACACCTGTGGGGCTGACCCGGGGACCCCCAGACACCCATGGGCCCACCCGTGGACCCCATTTGGGGCCCATGGTGACCCGCGTGGACCACCTGGAGGTCCACAGAGCCTAGTGGGGACCACCCGGAGACCCCCAGACCCTGTGGGCACCCCCCTCTAGTGCACTGTGGGGCCTGTGGAGACCAGTCGGGCCCACCAGGGACTACCGTAGGCTAGGGCATGAATTCTGTATGTTAAAAAATACATCATGGTTTTACATTATGGGGGGCACGGGGGGGTGGTGTATTGGTGTTTATTAAATATTTGTACATGTAAATTTTATTAATAGTGTAGATGAGCAGAGGGTCTTCAGAGTTGAACCACGTTGATTTCAGGTCCGGGGACCCCCTACTTCCTGAGATACAGGCCCCGTTAAGGGGTGTCGGCATCTCCTATGCATGGAAATGTCCCGATCACATGACGTGGGAATCCAATGCATAGGGGATACTGGCACCCCATAACGGGGCCTGTATCTCGGGAAGTAGGGGGTCCACGGACCTGAAATCAACACGGTTCAACTCCGGAGACCCTCTGCTCATCTACACTATTAATAAAATTTAAATGTAAAAATATTTTTGATACGCCAACATTCTCGCTGACAGAGGTGGATCTCGCTGCTGCAGCAGCCGGATCTTGGCGGGGGGGGGGGGGGTTGGGCCTTATCGGCAGGGCAGATCATACGCCGTCGGCAGCTCACTATGTTTGCTCAGGCTGCTCTCACAGATATTAGGGCCTTCTTGCAACTCGGCAAAAACATGGCGAGTTCAGGCCCCTGCCGAAAGTCCATTAGTGCCGTTTACAGCATAGGCCTCAAAGTGTGACCAGTATGATAAAGTGAAATATTCACTATAGGTGATATTATTCCACTCACAGATTCCTCCTTGTAATTGAAGCATGCTAGACACTCATTCTCTCTCTAACTGGAGCTGCGGTGGAGTAAGGCATCAATAGGGGTCTTCCCAGGGTAGTGGAATACAGACACTTTTCTTATATCCCTCTGATATGAGGAAAGAAGAAAACTCTCATAGAGTGGTACGCTTAGAAGTATATTTGAAATCACAGCTTAAGAAAATGGTAGTACACATGAAATGGGTATTGTACGAGGGGTGAGGATTTCGTCCGTGGTGTCTCAATCTCTGGCGTGTGTCTCATCAGACCCCTATGTCACTTCTGGTAATCAGTCACTACAGGCGGTGCTGATAGGAATGCGCAAGTACCGTTGCCAGGACTCCTCTGCATAGCTTGGACAGGATTCTACGCATTTCCTCTCCTGTGCAGAGGAGTTCAGGCAATGGTACCTGCGCATTCCTACAAGCCCCACCTGTCCGGAAGTGACATAGGGATCCGAGGAGACGCGCGCCGGATATTGAGACGCCACAGACAAAATCCTCAGCACTCGTACAATACCCATTTCATGTGTACAAATGTGAATGCTCAACCATTTTCTTAAGCTGTGATTTCAAATATACTTCTAAGCATACCACACTGAGGGGGTCATGCACTAAGCTCCGTTAAGTCGTTTTTAGAGCGCAAAGTGCTCTTAGAACGTGATGTTGCGCTGAACACGATGCACTAAGCCACGCAAACAGGCACTTTGCGCTCTAAAACTGACTTTTTTCAGGAAATTTTTCTAAGTCCAACTTTGCTCGTTCGTTACCCTGTTTGTGTTAAATTCTGCCCTTAAGCGGGATGCACTAAGCTACATAACCTTAGCGTACGCGAAAGTTGCGTTCAACAGAACACGTCAGCTCAAGGTAGACGCAAAAAAAGCTGGACTTTGAAAAATTTCTTGCTTTACATTTTTGCATGCGCAACACCCATACAACAGGCCGGCGGGTGTGCCTGGCTGACCCCACGAGGTTCCCCGGCTGACCCCGTGGCCATCCCGAGGTCCCCGCGGGCCTGCGGTACCAATGTTGTGCCTACAAAAATACTAAACATATTTCTAACTAAATACACCCCCCTAACACATACAGTACAATAATGTGCAAAATAACTATTATCCAGATATGTATAATAGATTATTTGCCCATTATTAAACACTGCATTAGCATACATAAATAAAGTAAATAAATACAGTTATACTTACCACAACAGCAGGTCCTCTGTCCTCCGTTGAAAGAAAGCATGCAGTATATACATAATAAAGACATTCTAATGGCCCCTAACCCCTTAATCACCTTAGCGGTTACTAACGGCTATAGTCATTAAGGGGTTAACTCACCCTGCCCCGATACAAACAGGGAGGCCTAAGCACCCACCCTGAACTGACTATACCCACCCTGTACCCATTGAGTAGTATAGTGGTACATCATACCCATATAATAATAATATGGGCATGATAAGCCTCTATAGCATTCAATGGGCACCCTAATTACAATACATTAATGCACCAGATACACAATAATAAAACCTAACTCCAAAAAAACATACTTCACTAAATAAAAACAGTAGCCAGCTAATCCAATGAATACAAGCAATAACAACATCAACAATTAATTAATTAAACCATTAACCAATCAAAACAATTAATTCCTAAACCAACTCAAAATGAATAGTAACACTAACCAATCAAACCAATGAATTACTACAACATTAATGAATGTAAACATTAAAAGACAAAGAAATACATTCAAACAATATCTGAAATAACCATAAAACGCATTAGCTACTGTAACATAATACAACATTAACTACAAACGAACACCAATCGCAATAATTTTATTAACATTAAGCAGGAAAAAAACAAACAATCACATCCACATAAGAAACTGACATTAAAAAAACAAACAGCAATACCAAGCCACAAATGCCCCCCAAATATTGTCATAATAATCTATTCATCTGTACCCTAAAGTGGTACAGATTAATATTGTAGCCCTGGTAAGAATTTGGGCTATATGTCTATCCTCCTAGTGTTATAAGCCCTGCTAAGGGCAGGCCGCCAGTAGTTATCGTGGGTTTCCCCGCTTCAAGCCCTGCCCTGATTGGTGGAGATAGGCCCCCTGACTCTGTGTGGAAGGCAAGAGACACAGGGGAGGGGCCTGCTGACATCATGATGGGTGGGGCTGTCTAAAGTTAGTTGGCTGTTCCTGTCAGAGACAGTAGGAGTTGAGTTCTGTCCTGGGATCAGGGAGGAGTGTGTTCCAGAAGAGAGATGCAGTATTACAGTTGGAGGAGCTCAGGCCAGACTGAGTAGAGTTCATAGAACTGTGGTGGACCAATGCCCCTCACCCTGCTCAGGGGGTGAGGGGAGAGCTAGCCCCACCCTGAGTGTCTGCACCTTGGGGTGGAGGCCGGTAGCAGTGAGAGCCCCAGACAGCCCAACCTGAGGGGGTACAGTCTGGAGGAGAAGGAGGAGGAGGAAGAGACCACTGTACATGATCTGCTATTGCTGCTGTGAGCTGTTGTGCTAATAAAGAGACTTGCTGCTTTTAAAAGAGACTGAGACTGAAATCTCTCGCCCTATTGCGGGGGCTTCTCTGGAAGGATTTCACCCTACCCTGATAGGGCTTGCCAGAGATGGAGGCGCTGTACCATTGCTAAAAGATGAAGGCGAGAACCCCAGAAGCCTGTCCCTGTTGTCCCCCATACCATCACGGGAGACTCAGGCCCTCCTGTTACCAGCAGGTATGCACCACTCACATACATGTAACCAGCCCTCAGTACACCCTAGGGGTCCGATCTGCGACCGGGGGGGGGGGGGGGAGATGGGTTACAATTTATTATCAGTCAATGTGCCTCCCCCACAAATTCAAAAAACACATCCAATGAAGAAACCCGTAAAAAGAGACATTTACAAACATTCAATATACAGGTAAACCCCGTTATAGCGCGACCCGTTATAACGCGAATCGGTTATAACGCGGTTTTTACGTGGCTCCCGTTTTTTTTGCACACTGCACACACACTGCACACACTCCCAGCACACACTCTACACTGCACACACTCTACACTGTACACACTCTACACTGCACACACTCTACACTGCACACACTGCACACACTCTACACTGCACACATTGCACACACTCTACACTGCACACACTGCAAACACTCTACACTGCACACACTCTACACTGCTCACACTGCACACACTCTAAACAGATATCTCTCTCAGACAGGTAGGTCTGAACCCCGGCATCAGATGCTTCAGGACTGAAAAAGTCATCCCCTATTCAGAAGACCTTGCACAACCACAAACATGTCCCCAGCTGTCAGCACAGGAAAGAGGACTTCCCATTATCAACTCCCCAAGGAAAACCAGAGGCTGAGGAGGATATTCTCTACACCTGATCGCTGGCAGCCACATGACCTGAGATCTGACACCTGCACCCCCCCCTCCCCCAACCATCAACAGTGTCACCCCCACGGACCCCAGCACCTTAACCCCTTGAGTGCCACAATGAACACCTTAACCGCTTGAATGTCAGTGCAGAGCAATGAGTGCTGTCTCTCTCCCCCTCCCCTGACACGCATGGGGTTTAATGTAGCCCTACCTACAATAAAACAAACCTCACACCCGCACTGAAGTCATATCCCCCCTGTTACAGCCATATTAACCCCTCAGAGGATGAGACTTCCAGTGAGGGAAGCATGCTCCCTCCTCCCCCTTTAGTCCTTATCTCTCCTGACACGGGGAGGTGGTGATCAGTACCGGTCCCTTGCTCTGGTGTCCTTCCTCCCTGCGGCTGCATGTCAGGACCGGTGTGTGGGTCTCCCCCTCCCTGCATGTCAGGACCGGTGTGCGGGTCTCCCCCTCCCTCCCCGGTACCTGGAGGATAGGACGCTGGAGCAGCGCACCCACTCGCTGAGGTCGCACATTGCCTGGTAGCCAGGGTCCCTCTCCTTCTCCCTCTCCACGTGGTAGGCGTAGAGGGCCAGCAGGATCCCCAGCGCGCACACCGCATACCGGGCCCCGCTCTCCCACCGCGGCACAGACACGCTCAGCACGGGCGCCGCCATCTTAACCCCCGCTATGCCGCGGAGGGCTGGTAGGTGTGGGGGCCTGGGGGGAGGAAATGGATGCCGGTGGTGGGAGGACTTGCCGCTGCTAGGGGACGTGTAGGGCTTCCGGCCACCCCTTCCTTCCCTCCTCACTCCCTCCCGATCAGGCGCGCGGCGGCCATTTTTTAAAAATTAGCGCGACCCCGGGTCTAGCGCGGTCGGATCGGGTGGCCCCCGAAGACCGTGCTATAACGGGGTTTACCTGTATTACTTACCATTAGAAGCGGTGGCCCTCCGACTCCCAGGGTAACAGGAAGCTCACGTACCTTGAAGGCCTCCAACAGCATCCGATGCCATCCGCCATGAAGATCCGGATCAGATACCCAAATATTCTTTTTTCTTTCTTTAATCACCTTCTATCTTCATCTGTTACCATTTCTTGATCTTCTTTATCTTCTATCTTTATCTGTCAATCCAAAAAACCCCATGGTAAATCCCAACCAATGTTGTCTCGTCGTCTTCTTGGGCTCAAATGAGGCGTCACGGCCTTAAATAGGGCTTGTGAAATCACATTTAGCCTCAAAATGGTTAGCAGCCACCTGATTGGCTGTTAAAACCATGTACCGACTTTAATTTTTTTTTTTTTACATGACGTCACTTAAAGGGAATGATGCCAGCCAATCAGAATGGCTGTGCTTCATTTGCCTTTAAGATGACTTCAATAGAGGCGCATGCGCGACGGGAAGGTGAATGGAGGCTTAGTGGCAGAGCTCCGTTCCCACCGGCGCCTTTAAATCAATATATTGCAGCAACAGCGGGTGATCATTAGCTATTCCCCCACGAAAGTGCCCCTAAACGTCTAGCGATGGCAACGGTCAAAGCTCTACGGAAAAAAAAACAACCAGTCACCACGTATTTTAAAAGTAAAGAGCCAGCAAAAACGAGCAAAGCCAGAGATGGAGATTGCGGATGATGATCCTGAACCGGAGGATCTTGAAATCATGCGCGGCAAGGACATGAAAGAATTTTGTTCCCACATGAAGAAATTCTTTAAATCTGAGCTGTGGGCACTGAGAAAGGATGTGGATGCACTGGGAGAGAGGACTGACGCCCTGGAGTCCAAATCGGATGAGACGGCAGGGGCCATGGCACATACCCAGACTCAAATTACTACGCTAACGGACCAAGTCAGAATACTGGAGGACAAAATAGAAGACGGCGAGAATCGGGATCGGACATGCCATATTAGGTTGCGGGGGGTTCCCGAATCTAACACAGATCCCGAAGAATTCACAACAAGCTGGCTGGAACATCTATTCCCAGACAAGACTGGAGGGGATCTCATACTAGATAGATGTCATCGGCCTCTGCGAGGGAGGCCCCAAAAAGGAGACCCCCAGAGATATAGTGATCCGCTTCCATCACTACAGTGTCAAAGAGGAAACTTGCAGAATCTCTAGGGAAACCAAAGTCATGGAGTTCAAACAGATTAAATTCCAGGTTTTTCAGGACCTGTCCCCTGCTACCCTGGCTAAAAGGCGAGCTCTAGCCCACGTTACAAGAATCCTAAGAGACCAGGATGTGCGTTATCGTTGGCTGTTCCCCTGCGCTCTACTGGTTTTAAAAAATGGGGTAGCTCACACCCTCAAGAACGTGGATGACGGCGAGGATTTCCTTAAGCGTGTGGGTGTTTCGGAGCCCTCTCTAAGCCCTCCTAGACTGACGGCAGCCAAAGATGGCGGCCCGGCTCCCACGTGGAGCAAAGTAGGAACCGTCCATGCAGAGGTCCGCTCTACAGAGGTAGCTGCCAGCTCCCCTTAAAGAGATCCCACGAAATACCAGCCTCTCAGTGAAATGGACAATATTACCTGAAATGAGAACCAACCGTCCGGAGCAAAAAAGAACGACGTTTGATCCCACTCTGAGCACTAGCAGCGGACGGATAGTCCAATAACTTTACCTACGACCCGCATGTGTTTTTGGACCGGCGCCCATCTTACCTTGCTCCTTCCTCACGGCAGGCGGGAGTTCCTCTGACTTTCTCGGGCTGTCTGGATGACGTCATTAAAAAGCGCCAATATCTCGTGAGATCTGGACACTGGCATTTGTGGCAGCAGCGCCAGCAAATGACGTCACATCACCGGATGGCGCAGGGAGATGTGTCAGATGGAGCCCTATCCCGGAGGACAAACGCAGCCTTAGGCCCATAAGGGGACACAGTGGCAGGCGAAAGGGACATAACCCGCGGGCATGGTCCAAGAGCGGCGGCGCCCCTCCCATAATATATGAGGGTCGAATCTGCCTTTTCAAGGCCCCTACTGTCACCTAACAGGCCCCAGTCAAAGAGGAGGGGAAAGGGGGGGGGAGGAGGTAGGGATAGGGGGAGTGAAAGGGAGAGGGGAAGGAAGGAGAAGAGATACAGGGGTGGGGGGATGGAGGCAAGGGTAGATTGAGAAAACTAGCCCTAGGCAATCCACTCCAAGATCAGCGGCATTAAAATTATTACCCCCACCCTTCTACCACACAAACCTCAGAGACCCACTAGTAGCAATAGATTTATTATAGTTAGAAATATTAGAAATTTTAGAAGTAAAACATATCTCCTTCCCCGCAATGCACATAATAGGCCCTGCGAATGTGTAATCACATATAGTTCACTTTCACCAGCGTACAGAGGGTAATATATAACGTAAAGGGCATTCATAAGCATAGTGTCAGGTACATATAGGTTCTCCTCCAGGTTAAAGTTAGTTATCTTCGCTTCTGTCAATTGTTCATACTGTTTAGATTGTGTATACTGTTTGTACTGTTGTCCCCAAAGGATGCACTTAGACAATAGGGGAAAGTTTACCAATGTTGACTCTATATAGATCTCGTTATAGTTCCCAGTGACGAGCTGTTCAGAAAACCCACTGTTGTGACTACATACGGAACGGCGCCGGTGGGATTACCCATGTCGGCGCGCAGGTGTTCTCTGTTTCGGTCTCTAAAAACAAAGGATCGCTGACAAGTCCCAGGGAGGGCATGTCCCAGCAGGAAAAGAATGCTGGGACAGTGGCCCACTCCCTTGGGCGGAAGAGCCACACTCGGGGGCTCCCGAGTCGGGCTCTTGTTTTCCCATTTTTTTTGTGATTTTATACTTGATCTGTTTCTTTTGTTTAATATAAGTTTTCTTCCTTATGTATTCTCTTGTGTTTTGTCTTACCTCCCTGTTCCCTCTGCCCTCCCCCCCATCCCCCTCCCCCCCCACACAGAAGGAAGTATCAATTCAGGTGCGACAGGGGTGTTACCGATCAGGGACATATCTTAGACACGGTATTCCTCGGTTCGAAAGAAGACGACTCTGGTGGGTGGATGAACGTTAAGCTGCTACTACATACAAACACTATATCATGGCGTTAACACTAATATCCCACAATGTCAAGGGCTTTAATAACCCAACCAAACGAAAGATAGCTTTCTCAGATTATAAAAGAAAACAAGCAGATATCTTACTATTACAAGAGACACACTTCAGTAGGAAAAATACCCCTAAATTCCTGGACAGAGATTTTTTTCAGGTTTACTTGTCCTCAGCCTCCGTTAAAAAATGGGGGGGTGGCCATATTATTTAGAAATCAGACTCCATTTATCTGGCAGTCAACCAAACGGGATACGGATGGTCGGTATATAATTATCACTGGCACAATCCGAGGCAAATATATCACTCTGGCCTCTGTATATCCTCCCTGCAAGCAGGACGCATCCTTCTTCGATCATTTCTTTAAGATTTGAAACTACACAGCTAGGGGGAGTGTCGTGCTCGCGGGAGATATCAATATGGTCATGCAACCACATATGGACAGATCAGGAGGGACAGGCGTAGATAACAAAGGAGTTGGGATCTCGCTTCACAGAGGCCTCAAAGCCAATCAATTAACTGACATTTGGAGAGAGTTGCACCCGGCAGATAGAGACTACACGTTCTACTCCCATCCACATGGCTCATACAGCAGAATCGATTACTTTTTTGTCTCATGTCAACTGGTTCCGATGGTCTCCCGGGCCGAGATCCATGATATTTCATGGTCAGACCACGCACCGATAGAGCTCAGGTGCAACAATATTCAGGCTGTTAGACCTGGAGCGAACTGGAAACTTAATGAATCAATCCTAAAAATCCCTTCAATATGTGCGGCTATTGGTAATGAAATAAAACAATTTTTCCATATTAATCTAGGCTCGGTCAATTCCCACCTAGTATTATGGGAGGCACATAAAGCAACACTGCACAGCACACTAATTAATATCACAGCCAAAAGAAAAAGAGAGCGAGAGATGCCAAAATTATCTCGCTCCAATCTAAATTGCATTCCCTCTCCTTAAAACACAAAAATAGCCCAGACCCTCAATCCCTACAAAACATAAAAGACACCAAAATTGAATTAAATCTCCAATTGACTTCCAGAGCTGATAATTAACTGAGTTGGTCTAAGAGGAAATTTTACGAAAAGGCAAACAGACCGGACACAATGCTGGCACGTATGCTACGAGACAGGAAGGAAAAAAGCCTCTAGAGAGGAATGTGGAGCACAGCACAAGGACGGACAGCAGGACCAGCATATCAAGGGTTAACTAATTTATTGGTATAGGGGGACACACCATAAAACCGGACAATCACCACTCTGATGCATTTCGGGCTATGCCCTTTGTCAAAGAGTATGCCCCAGACTTAACAAACACATATTTATACATTATTTAATTACCTTAATCGCGTGTACCTGTGTCGATGACGTCAGCAGTCCCGGTGAAACTCTCGCGAGATCCTACTCATGAGCAGGGCTCTGAGAGACTAATCACCAAGATGCATTGCGCCATCGTATAGAGAAAACGCTACATAGTGGACAAACAACAAACAACAAACAACTAACAAATATCGAGTGCCATCCTTCATCTAGAACGGAAGTGACGTCGCGGGACCTAATCTCGCGTCTCGCGAGGCATCCATACTCACTGGTGCCTCAGAGAAACAGGAGCAGGCACAACAGCGCTCTCCTCCATGGTGGAGATGAAGGGACATTACAAGCTATATATATGTAAATAAGCCAGCAGCTATGCTTCGCAGTGAATAATTAATATAGTAAATATTACAACAAGTACAATGCAATAGTGAAAGTCATGAAACCTTTTTATGTATAATAAGTTTAAAATAAACAATAGATGCTGACAGGACTTATATATAAGCTATCTCAAACACTAATTGTTCGAATTAAATAAAAAAGGATAAAAATAAGAACATGGGGGAACATACTCTTTGACAAAAAGAATCCCTACAGGTGACCATTAAGAACCTTGAGTCCAACATAGATAAATTCCAGGATGAGGAAGGTTTCTCTGATCTTGATAAAAAAATGACTAAAAACGTGAATGATCTAGAGAAGGACCTGATTTTGAAGAAACAGATGAAGTTTAACCGAGACCGTAGTGACTATGAAAAAAATCAGATATATGTCTGGCAAAGGCCATCTATGCCCAAAATTTTTTTTCGCCAAAGTCAAAAGTCCCCTAAAGGCCAATCAACACAAAAAAGGGGGACAAGTGAACACATACAGGTATGGTCCATCCAAATCTATTTTGAAAAATCGACATCAAGACATTTCAAGTATCTCTGATTTTTCAGATAATGATAGCAGATACCAGACCGTTTCTTTCTCACGTAGAGACAACAGTGAGAAGGGGGAATCTTCAGGAGACGAGATAGTTAGGCCTAGAGAACAAAGATCAAAGAAAAATTATACACATTCGTCAACCAATGAAGAAGATTATGAGTCAAAAAACGGGGAAAAAGGACTAGACGATCGAAGATAAGACGGGGTACCGTCCAAAAGGAAAAAGACTCGCTAGATCCTGTAAATAATATTGTTATAAATATCTCAGGCATCCCATTATCAGATGATGCTTTAACACTCCTCAATAGAGGATTACATTTTGTCCCCAGTGACGATTTTGAACTGTTCGAAACTACCATAGATCTACAAAGATTTATGAGGAAATTGTCCCTCAAAAAATTCTTTAGTAATAAGCTTACTGATTCACCTTCTATTGATACAAATGTTTTACAAGATGTTTCTTTTGATGATGCTAATCCGTCCATGAGTCTTTCTTCCTTTTCAGAACAGACTGCCCTACAAGACCTAGATGACCTTCTGCAGGAGTAGGTGACACACTCCTCTGCTAACTATGATGAGACAGATGCCTCACTATTTCTGGCGGGTACTCAACACTCTTCCTTTAGAAATAAATCTATATTCTATCCCACCTATAACAAAGGACCCTACCTACAAAGCTTTGAACGGCTAGTAGAGAGGGATCTGCAGATTTTGGCGAGGGGTTACACCTGTTCCTCAGAAGGTTCTAATAATTTAACTAAGAAAGAACAAACTGAGCTACAAAATCTGAAACGGAATAAAGACTTAATTATTAAGAGAGCCGACAAAGGTGGTGCCATAGTCGTGCAGCATGTGGAAAAATACGTTCTAGAAGCCCTACGTCAATTGGGCGATCAAAATTCATACCAGAAGTTGGGATCCAATCCCACTAAACAATATCTTGTAGAATACCTCACTCTTATTGACCTGGGGAGGGAATTGCGGGTCTTGAATGACAGCGAATTCTCCTTTCTTAACATCTCACATCCTATCGTACCTATCTTTCACCATCTCCCAAAGATCCACAAATCTCTTACTAATCCACCTGGTAGACCGATTGTTTCTAGCATTGGATCTTTGGGACATGGTTTATCTAGGTACGTGGACTCTTTTTTACAACCACTTGTGCACCAACTCCCATCTTGTCTAAGGGACTCTACAGATTTGATTAACACTCTCTACATTTATTTGGTGTACTCACTACACATGGGTGACTTTAGATGTTACGTCACTCTATACTAGTATTTGTCACGCACAAGGGATTCAAGCCACACAATATTTCTTAGATAAATCCTCACTCTCACCAGCACAAATCATTTTCATTATGGAAGCTATTACGTTCCTTTTACATCACAATTATTTCCTCTTTGATAGCACATATTTTCTACAGACACGGGGCACGGCTATGGGCACTTCTTTTGCCCCATCTTATGCAAACCTTTTTATGGGCCTTTGGGAGACTTTATTTATTTTTGGTGACAACAATCCATATCGTACAAATATAATATTCTATCGTCGCTACATCGACGACTTGATTCTAATTTGGAAAGGTAGCAATATAGATTTGGTTTTGTTTATTGACTACCTGAACAAAAATATATACAATCTTAAATTTACATTTGAATCAAACAGACATCGTATAAACTATCTTGATGTCTGTTTCTATGTCGATATGAATGGTAATGTCCAAACTGATTTACATCGTAAGATCAACTCCCGCAATTCTTTTCTCCAGGCTAAGAGTGCACACCCAAACGCTTTAATAAATGGAATACCTAAAGCACAATTTTTATGCTTGCGCAGAATATGTTCGACCGAACAAACCTTCATTGATAGATCTGCTGATCTAAAGAATAGATTCCTTCTAAGAGGTTACAATAAGTCTAACATAGACTGCGCATACATTAATGCTTTACAAATGGACCGAAAGGTTTTGTTAAAATCAAATAAGAAAAGGAATAAGGTATTCACCAAAGATTCCACACCTCTATTCATATCTACTTACAGTAGATAATCTAGACAAATTCGCAACATTATCCTGAAATACTGGGATGTACTTAGGCTTGATGAACAATTGAAAAACCATGTGGACACACCACCTAAATTTGTCTACAGAAGAGCGAAGACTCTAGGACACTATTTATCACCAAGCCTTTTACAAACCAGGGAAAAGATCAATGTTGCGTCTAAAATTAAAGGATTTAAGAAATGCGGAAACTGCAATATGTGCAGATACGCTACTCCCCTTAACAATGTAAAAAATGTGTACACTAAGAAAAAGTTAAAAATTCAATCCTTGATCACGTGTAATTCCAACTTTGTTATCTACATGTTGCAATGCGGCTGTGGCAGCAAATATATAGGAAGGACGATACGTCCTCTAAAACAGAGAATATCTGAGCATTTGCGATCCATTAAACAAAAAGACGATAAATATCCCGTTTCCAGACATTTCTCTGCATGCCCCTCTGGTAAGATTAGCAATTTTTCGTTTTCTGCATTAGAAACTATTAAAACACAAACTAGAGGTGGAAACAAAGAAAATATCCTTAATCGCAGAGAAATGTTCTGGATACACACATTGGGATCTATGGCTCCGCGAGGAATGAACACAGGCTGGGAATTGAAACATTTCTTATCCTAATAGTCATGTTGTTCATCCCTCGCTGACCATAGTTGTACCTTAATGTCTTTCAATTTCTCATGAAAAAGTGCGGTCTATAGATATCTGCGATTGTATTTGATAGTATTAATAGATGCACTATCAAAGGCCCTTCCATTATCAGGTCTCCTAGATCTAAAACATTGTCATAATAATAGTATTGATTAACATAAAATTGTCGTTGGGTAAATGGTTAATTATCTTTTTCCATATAGATATACAGTGAGAATATATGTCACACACGATTAATAAATATTAAATAAATGTATAATAAATGTTTAATGTTCCCCCATGTTCTTATTTTTATCCTTTTTTATTTAATTCGAACAATTAGTGTTTGAGATAGCTTATATATAAGTCCTGTCAGCATCTATTGTTTATTTTAAACTTATTATACATACAAAGGTTTCATGACTTTCACTATTGCATTGTACTTGTTGTAATATTTACTATATTAATTATTCACTGCGAAGCATAGCTGCTGGCTTATTTACATATATATAGCTTGTAATGTCCCTTCATCTCCACCATGGAGAGCGCTGTTGTGCCTGCTCCTGTTTCTCTGAGGCACCAGTGAGTCTGGATGTCTCGTGAGATGCGAGATTAGGTCCCGCGACGTCACTTCCGGTCTAGATGAAGGATGGCACTCGATATTTGTTAGTTGTTTGTTGTTTGTCCACTATGTAGCGTTTTCCCTATACGATGGCGCAATGCATCTTGGTGATTAGTCTCTCAGAGCCCTGCTCATGAGTAGGATCTCACGAGAGTTTCACCGGGACTGCTGACGTCATCAACACAGGTACACGCGATTAAGGTAATTAAATAATGTATAAATATGTGTTTGTTAAGTCTGGGGCATACTCTTTGACAAAGGGCATAGCCCGAAACGCGTCAGAGTGGTGATTTTACAGTTTTATGGTGTCCCCCCCTATACCAATAAATTAGTTAACCCTTGATATGCTGGTCCTGCTGTCCGTCCTTGTGCTGTGCTCCACATTCCTCTCTAGAGGCTTTTTTCCTTCCTGTTCTGCAATCAAGTTGGAGGCACGCCTGCATGGATCCCCTGCTGATCAACACTACTCTACAATCAAAAAAGTGAGTGGACTTTGATATACCTACTGCTCTCTGATATTGTCACCATCTCTGTTCTGTGACTTACCTTAGTGTGGTAGGAGAACAGGGAACTTTCAGCCTATGGCGCTATGTTCCCCTAATACCCTATAAATCCCACTATTGGAAGCCATATAGGCAGTCACATACTCATGAACAGTCTATAAGGTTGACTTGGATATATATCCTCAAGAAGCAGTTTGTCCTCACTAATAATTCAAGCAAAGAATATGTATCCGTGACATATTGGACCTGTTATATAATATACCTGTTCATATATCTGTTGCACCTTTTTGGACGGAAGTCCTGTTTTTCTATATATGCTACGAGACAGGCAGTCTAAATATAACATCCCAGCCATACGCTTAAAATCCGGGACCACCACAGCCAACCCGATGAAAATCGTAGAGGAATTTGGTTCTTTCTATGAATCTTTATATAATGGGGAGAAGGTGGCACATAATCCCAAAACGAGCGGGGCATTGCGAGATTTCCTAGCCAGCTCAAGCCTAGTGAGATTGACAGATACAGACAGAGAGGCCCTGTGTGCAGACTTCTCTATTGAGGAACTTTCACAGGCTATTAAAGAACTGAAACCATCAAAGCCCCCTGGGCCAGATGGCTTTTCGGGGCTATATTACAAGAAATTTGTCAAACTGCTCGCCCCGAGGCTGCTCCAAGTGTTTAACGCAATTTTAGCGGGAGCTCCCAACCCCAGAGAGATGTTGCAGGCGTCTATATCCCTAATTCATAAGCCTGGTAAGGATCCGCTGGATTGCAAAAGTTACAGGCCAATTTCATTAAGTAATACAGATATTAAATTATACGCCAAATTACTGGCCAATAGACTCTGTCATATCCTACCCAGACTTATACAACCAGATCAAGTCGGATTTATTAAGGGGAGGCACGCAGCGGATAATACCCGACGATTTATTGATCTGATAGAATTGGCTAATAAAACAAAGACTCAAAGTATGTTGTTAAGTCTGGATGCAGAAAAAGCTTTTGATAGGATAGACTGGCCTTACCTGAAGGAAACGCTTGCGTCATTTGGCTTTGGGGATCAGATGAGTGAGGCGATTCTCGCGCTTTACTCGGGCCCTACTGCCAGGGTCATACATCAGGGCTACCGCTCACTGCCATTTCAAATAAAGAGTGGCACGAGACAGGGTTGCCCACTATCTCCTCTCTTATTCGCCCTATGTATCGAACCACTGGCGGCACAAATCAGTGGCAACCCAGACATCTCGGGGTTGAACGCGTACTCACAATCTCATAAAGTGGCCCTGTACGCAGATGATATCCTCTTGATTGTTACAAAACCCCTCACCTCCTTACCAAATCTATTTGACCTATTAGACAGATTCTCGAGGATCTCAGTGTTCAAAATAAACCAGTCTAAATCTGAAGCTTTTAGCATCAATCTCCCTAGACATACTGAGAAACTATTACAACTGAACTTCAAATTTAATTGGCAAAAGAAATGTATCAAATATCTGGGAGTCCACATCACTAAAGACACCATAGGCATCTATAAAGCAAATTACTCCAATTTGATTCCGACTCTAAAATCTGATTTACATAGATGGACCTCTCAGAGAATTTCCTGGATAGGTAGGATATATAGCGTTAAAATGAATCTACTCCCCCGTATCCTCTAGCTCTTCCAAACGCTGCCCGTACCACTCAAAATGAAGGATTTACTCTCACTTCAATCTGAGATATCTAATTTTATATGGGGGGGAAAAAAAACGAGAGTTAATAAACTGAATATGAAAAGACCTGTATTGGCGGGCAGACTAGCAGTGCCCTGTCTGTTATCATACTACAAAGCGGCACAATTAAGCCAAATTGTTCAATGGCAATCCAACCCAAATTCGAAACGCTGGGTGGAGCTTGAAAACACTGCCTGTTCCCCATTGGAACTTCGCAGCCTGATTTGGTTGCCCAAAACAGCACAAAAATTCGCTGCCACACCGCTCTCCCCGATGACCAACTCACTATCAATCTGGGAGGCAAATAAGCTGAGACATTCCCTCACGACAAAACATACCATGATGACCCCCTTATGGAACAATTCTATGTTCGCTCCGGGCCTAGTAGGTAGTAATATCTTTGCAAAATCTAAGTAGACCACATCAACTGCATGACCCTGGTCTAAATTCCTACTTACCTCCTCAAAGAAACAAATAAGGTTAGTTTGGCAAGATCTATCCTTCATAAATCCATGCTGACTATTACTAATAATTTTGTTTTCCATTATGTATTCCTGAATATTATCCCGTATTAAACCTTCAAGTAGTTTCCCTACTATTGAAGTCAGGCTTACAGGTCTGTAATTTCCCGGTTGTGATCTAGCTCCCTTTTTAAATATAGGCACATCTGCTTTACACCAATCTTGTGGTACTGAGCCTGTGGAAATGGAGTCCTTGAATATTAAATATAATGGTTTTGCTATTACTGAGCTTAACTCCTTGAGAACTCTTGGATGTATGCCATCGGGGCCAGGCGCTTATGAACTT
This sequence comes from Ascaphus truei, assembly GCF_040206685.1. Taxonomy (NCBI): domain Eukaryota; kingdom Metazoa; phylum Chordata; class Amphibia; order Anura; family Ascaphidae; genus Ascaphus; species Ascaphus truei. The sequence goes on from NC_134502.1 coordinate 13,264,936, forward strand.
CTTCCTCAGTTAACCAATTGTTCATTAATATGGAGGTTGTGGCTTCCTCCTGCGGCACTACTATTGAACTTGATTCTTCCCTTGTAAACACAGAGGAAAAGAATTTGTTTAATACCTCAGTTTTTTCCTTATCTCCAATAATCTGCCTACCCATTTCACCCTGAAAGGGTCCTATATTTTCTTTTCTCATTTTTTTGTTATTAAGGTACTTAAAGAATTTTTTAGGGTTGACCTTACTTTCTATTGCAATCCTTTCTTCATTATCCATTTTTGCTAATTTCATTGCCCTTTTGCAATTTTTGTTACATTCCTTATAATTCTGATACGCAGTCTCGACCGCAGCATGAGAAGAACAAAGAGAAGCACCACAGACCTTACCTAACATACCCCCCCACCTCCTTTCCACCCCCCTCCTCCCCCCTTTTTTTTGTGTGTGTTCTATGATATATTATTAATGATTACCAATATTGGTTTATTACCTTATTATTTATACCATTCACAAGATTGTTCAGTTAATTTACTAGTTTAATGTGAGTCGCCCGGCCAATTAGGGCTCGAAAAGCCGGCGGACCCACCCAACTTGTGTCTTAAGTGTAAATCTCTTGCAGTTATACAACAAATTATATGTCATGTTATGTTGTACTATATATCAGTAAAACTCAATAAAAAAAAAATTCCGTTAAAAAAAAAAAGATGACTTCACTAAATCCAAGATGGCCGGCGTCACATGGTATTTCAGCCAATCAGAGTGTGGAATTGGTTCCCACGATCTGATTGGCTGAAATACCATGTGACGCCTGCTTCGTGACATCATCTTAAAGGCAAATGAAGCACAGCTATTCAGATTGGCTGGCATCAGTCCCTTTAAGTAACATCATGTAAAAAAAAAAATTAAAGTCAGAACATGGTTTTAACAGCCAATCAGGTGGCTGTTAACCATTTTCAGGCTAAATGTGACATCATAAGCCCTATTTAAGGCCGTGACGCCTCATTTGAGCCCAAGAAGACGACGAGACAACAACGGTTGGGATTTACCATGGGGTTTTTTGGATTGACAGATGAAGATAGAAGATAAAGAAGATCAAGAAATAATGACAGATGAAGATAGAAGTAGGTGATTAAAGAAAGAAAAAAGAAGATTGGGTACCTGATCCGGATCTTCATGGCGGATGGCATCGGATGCTGTTGGAGGCCTTCAAGGTACGTGAGCTTCCTGTTACCCCGGGAGTCGGAGGGCCACCGCTTCTAATGGCAAGTAATATATTGAATGTTTGTAAATGTCTCTTTTTACAGGATTTTTCATTGGATGTATTTGTTGATTTTTGGGGGAGGCACATTGACTGATAATATATTAATCTGTACCACTTTAGGGTAGAGATGAATACATTATTATGACAATATTTGGGGGGCATTTGTGGCTTGGTAGTGCTGTTGGTTGTTTTCATTTCAATTTCTTATGTGGATGTGATTGTTTTTTTTCTGCTTAATGCTAATAAAATGTTTGCGATTTGTGTTCGTTTGTAGTTAATGTTGTATTATGTTAGCTAATGCGTTTTATGGTTATTTCAGATATTGTTTGAATTTATTTCTTTGTCTTTTAATGTTTACATTCATTATTGTTGTAGTAATTCATTGGTTTAATTAGTTAGTGTTACTATTCATTTTGAGTTGGTTTAGGAATTAATTGGTTTCATTGGTTAATGGTTTAATTAATTCATTGTTGGTGTTGTTATTGCTTGTATTCATTGGATTAGGTGGCTACTGTTTTAATTTACTTTATTTAGGTATACTAATGCAGTGTTTAATAATGGGCAAATAATCTATTATCCATATCTGGATAATAGTTATTTTGCACATTACTGTACTGTATGGGTTTGGGCGGAGGAGGGGGTGGGTGGGTTCGTGTATTGATGTTTGTTAAATCTTTTTTTAATATACATGTGTTTCATAGTGTAGATGTACAGAGGGTCTCCGGAGCTGACCCGCGTTGGTTTTATGTCCGGGTACCCCCTGCTTCCCGAGATACAGGCACCTTTATGGGGTGCCAGTATCCCCTGCAGTTTCAAGCTTACGCGTCACGTGACCGGGACATTTAAATTCTGCAGTGGATACCGGCACCCCATAACGGGGCCTGTATCTCCTGAAGTAGGGTGTCCTCGGACCTGAAACCAATGCGGTTCAGCTCCGGAGACCCCCTGCTCATGTACACTATTAAAATGATTTTAATTAGTGTACGATCGCCTGTAACAGCCTGCATGGAGATGGCAAATCTCCATGCAAATGTTACATGCGGCTTTTTTTTCTATCAGCTAGCGTATGTGAAGTTTAAGAACGCTAGCAGGGGGGAAAAAAGCAACACGTACGCTGTGGGTGTTTTGAGCACGTACGTTAAAAAATGGGCTCAATGCCTTAGTGAATCACGTCCCCGGCCTCACTTTTTAACGGACGTGCTTTTTTTGAACATCAGAACGCAAACCCATTGAGCTTAGTGCATAGCCCCCTGAGAGTTTTCTTCTTTCCTCATATCGGAAGCATATAAGAAAAGTGTCTGTATTCCACAGCCCCGGGAAGACCCTTATTGATGCCTTACTCCACCGCAGCTCCAGTTAGAGAGATATAGGTTGGAATGCTGAATCAAATAACAAAATATACATAAACTTATTTAAAGTATACTTTATGCCGTATTGGTTTGTTATATCTAGAGTGGAATCTTGAATAATGTTTAGAATTGTAATACTGTTTACAATTATAATCCATATAGCCACCTTTATGGTAGAACTTTGTAATTACATAGTGCTTAACATTTATACTTGATGCTGCCTCCTCAGGGGTATAATAGATTCCCCACTAACCCTTCTGGGTCCTTTACACTGGATAATAGGTTTGTGCTGTCCGAGTAGAAGCAGAAGCCAGGAGGATTAATGAGAAATGTCAATACCTCTGTTATGCATAATATATATATATATGTTATCACAGGGACAAAGGGGGCAGCCATGTTGAATTAGTAATGAGAGTAATTATAGTGAACGAGAGGATTAGAGAGACTGCAGTATATTGAGATTTTACATGAATTTCTCTGCATTCTGAATCATAAATCGGTAATCAGTGAAGATACAGCAGATTCTCTGTCACAAATGACATCATTAATCGAAGATGGCAGCCTCTAACATCTTAGGCTGTGGCCAGGGTGAAGAGAAGTGCAAGCGAGCGCGATCAGCTTGCCGAATCTGGGTGCACACATCCAAAGTGTGTGTGCGCGCTTGTGCACGTGTGCTTGCCCCGGCGCTCTGCTTGGGGAGACACAGAAATTTGATTTTAGGTGCGATGGCGCCCCCCCACCCACGCTCGCAACTTTTAACTGGACAGGAAAAAGCTCATGCTCAATCAGCGCCTGACGGCACACCTCTCGAGCGTCAGCGAGCTTCTCTTCATCCTGGCCGCAGCTTTAGCTTCACATTTACTTTCTACTTTGTCATCCTATACACAAACTGTACAGTCAAATATTCTAGTGATTTTCCATTGCAGCAAAATATTCATATCAAATAATGTTTTAGGAGACTTCTTAAAAATGGCCACTGACATGTATTTTCTAATAACGATTCTATATCTTGGACAAAATCACTACAACTTTGGAGCCCCTGAAACCCTACAACTTCATGCAGGTCCGATCTATTAAAGCAGCAACAATGCCCACCTAAAATGGGGGATCCTCAGGTTCCCAAGATAACAGTGATTATTTATACTAGATAGGAATACTTTTCCAGGGTGCTTAATTTTGCCTCTGGTGGTGATGTCAGTAAAGCAGGAAATGTCTATTGGTGATTGTGCACCTATAGTGCCTTTTCTCTTTCTTAACTCGCAATTAAAATCATAATATCCCAGAAACCAAAGGGTCCCTTGAGGTCATATGTGCATGTAATCAGCTAAGATAATGTAAGTTAAAAAAAATTGGGGGTGGGGGGTAAGATTGCTACTTTAACTCGCCCATAATGTAAGCAGTGTGTATCATATACGGTATTCCATGCAATTTTCCCTTGTATGATTGAGACCCAAAGGTAGCTTTCACTTTATTGCAAATCCTATAGATCAGTGTCCTTGTGAAATTCCACAATGCTGTGATTGTGGAAAAAGGTGCAGCAACTGTCCACACATGTGGGGAGTGGAAATCCTACAGAACTTTTAATTGTGCAAAATTGCCAGTGAAAAATCCACACAGGATATGTGTCACAGGAACACATTTTTTTTATATATTTAGATGTCAATCAGATGTGTGCTTCCAGCCTTCTAACTTCTACTTTTTCAGCCATCATTCGATGTCTTTCTTGCAAACTTTCTTGACTATTTTTCTGTGGAATTTCTAAACTCCTACTGCACAATTTCTCAACAAAACACATGATGAATTAAAAAAATAATAATAATAATAATAATAAAAAAAAACACGGAACTGCAATGGAACTGGAATATGTTGTGATAAATGGTAATGGAGTAAACAGACAATTACACTTTGCTCATAAGGTGACTAGTTATTGATAGATGTTGCTCACATAATCTTCTCGTTTCCCACTCACCTGCAAGCTAGCAGAAAATACAGATATCATGAGCATCAAAATGTTTATGTAGTCGGATATAACATCCCACCATGGTTTCAGAATTCTAAGTGCAGGATTCTGTTCGCTGAAATGGCGGAGTTCAGCCAGTGGAATCATGTTCTCACAACGAACTAAAAAGATACAATTAAACTCTGTTCTAAAATATATGCTCACAAAAAGTTAAAATAATGTATGAATAGATGTTCATAAAATGCAATCATGTATAATATAAAGGTATAGTGCAATCAAAAATAATTTTAAAAACACAACAAAAATGAACATCGTTTGGGCATTTACCATCTCCCAATATTTAAAAAAAAAAAAAATATCACGAAATCCAATTATTTTTATTGCTACAAAAACTATACAAAAATGACTACCCTTTCCATATTGCACTTTTTACACACCTATCATATAACACAAATACAATCTAACTACACAGCTACCAAAAAAATGCCATTCATGCATACTGTATCATACAGAAGTACATAAGAAAAATATAAATCATCTAATTTATACTTAAATTAGGCTGCTCCTCCTTCTCTTACCGTGCACCCCAAAACTGGTACAACCTACCGGAGACTATCACATCCACCACCAATTTAAGTTCTTTCAAAACTAAGGCTGTCTCACATTTTAATCTGGTCTGTAACTTTTACATACTACTATAATATATATTATCTTTAACTGTGCATGCAATGTCTTGTATGTAATGTACAGTGGTGTGAAAAAGAAAGTACACCCTCTTTGAATTCTATGGTTCTACATATCAGGACATAATAACTATCATCTGTTCCTTAGCAGATCTAAAAATGAGGTAAATACAACCTCAGATGAACAACAACACATGACATTTTACACCGTCATGATTTATTTAACAAAAATAAAGCCAAAATGGAGAAGCCATATGTGAAAAACCAAGTATACCTTATGATTCAATAGCTTGTAGAACCACCTTTAGCAGCAATAACGTGAAGTACTCGTTTTCTGTATGACTTTATCAGTCGAAGAGAAGCCCCCTAGCGACGCTATTCAATTGAATCCAAGATTTTAAAAGTTCACATCTAACTGTTGAATACTTCAATCACAATGACTGTCACATATGAATATAATGTCCCTCGTAGCCACGTTGTAATACAGTGGTGTGGTCTCCTCAATAGCCTCTGACCCGAGGTATATCTTATATGAGGTAAACCAGTTTTAATGAAAGCAAATAACTCACTGTTTGTACGTGGGATCCAGACAGCGTCGGCGTGCTCCAACCATGGTAGGTACAAAAGTATGTCTTTGATAAAGCACGAGCCTCCGTGAGAAACGTATAAGAGTTAGTCTCTTTGCTATATGTGCAATAAAGCTTTTGTACTTTGTCAAGAAGTCCCGGTCTGCAATCTTTATCAAAAGGCAGCTGCACCGCCTCACCTATCTACACCTTTGACTTTATCACTCTCTCACATTGTTGTTGTGCAATTTTGGCCCAGAGGCAGAGAGAAAGTACAGTTATTCATTTAGTAACAAATATTAACTAAAAATAAAGAATATATTAACCAATTTTTAGAACAAGGATCTAGGGGGTACACTTAGTATTTATATATTAATTATTTATTTGCAGTACACACATTTAATCCAATTGAAACAATAACTATAGGGGACACACAGCACTTAATAATAGTGGAACTTCATGAAGGAGGAATTGGTATGATTCTCATTCAATAGAATTAATTTTGATGGGGCTTACAATTGGTAGACAAATACAAAGAGGGGATAAAATATTACATAATGTTGGCTATTACTAAATACAGTATTAATAAATCTTTATACATATACAGTACCCAGATGGATAGATTAATTCATTCACATTCCATTACATTATAACTAATCGCAATCTGGTGTAAATTAAAGTGAGGATACATGAACTAATTATATTTATGAAATACAAAAATTAACTAAATTTACTCATTTTAACTAAATTTACTCCTTTTGCAGAGAGCTCAAATACTAATAGGCCTGTAAGTGTTCAATTAAGATAAGCAGAGGATGGAGGCCTCAAATTAAAAGGATTCTAAACATACAAATTTCGTATGTGTATATAGGAAAAAGAAAGGGATAAAGAGATGGGAACACCTAATATAATTCCTGTTATAAAGGAATTTAGAAAGGTGCTTGTGCATCTTACTGACAAAACAAAAGTAGGTCATTGATGTTACTCTCTTAGAAATGACACCAGATCGATATCGATGTTCATGCCTAATGGTACTAATGTCTTTAAGGTGTAAATCCAAAAGGTTTCTTGTCTAGATATCTTTATAACCTGGTTACCACCCCTCCAATTCGGATGGATCTTGTCTATACCAAAGAATTTTAAACCATTTGGGTTCTGGTCGTGGTGCTCCTTAAAACCTCAGATCAAGATGACATTATGTTCATGAAAGAGTGGAACAAAATTTTAGATAAAGCATCAATTGAATTGATGAAGTTATTAATAATGCATAGAAATAAGAATTTAGTTACCTTAGAAGTTGACATACAGTCGATAGAGAATAAATTGAATAACTTAGATAAAACTGAGAAACACAAAGAAATTGAAAAAAAGGTTAAGTTAAGAACAGATAAAATTGAAAGGGAAACCAAATTGTCCAAACAAAGGAAGTTTAGGAGAGATAAGGAGGACTAATAACTGCTATAGATCATGGAAAAAGAACCAACAAGAAAATAAAACAGACGTAAAGGAGTCTAATTCAAATGAGACACAACAGGGACACCAGAACGTTAATGAAAATAGATATATGGGCCCAAGACCTAATGCTCATTACCATAAAGATAATAGGTATTGGAATAAAAACAAATATCATCATGATGGGGACAGACAAGGGTCAGGCAACTATAGAAGTAGAAAACACTGTTAGAAAGGACATCAAAATAAGTATAACACACGTCAAGAATATGCACCCAAAGAAAGGGAAAGGGAGGATGTCTTTGTGGATGAAGAGAGACCATCCACATCGGCATCTTCTTTTTTAGAATGGAAACAACAGAGAGAGAGACCAGGGGAAACAATGAAAGCGCAACTGAAGGAGGACACCAAACCACACACTCCTCAGAAAAGGAAGATAGAAAGCCCAAAAACAGAGGAAAGAGAGGAGGGACAAAAACCAGCATCAAAAAAGCAAACAGTGTAGGGAATCAACCAAATGGTATATTTAATCTCAGTGATATTTCTCTTACTAAAGAGCAAACAAGTATCCTACAGAGAGGTTTGGCTTTTGCCCCAACAAATAAGATTAACACATTTAATACCTATATTGATGTAAGTTCGCTAGAAACTTGACACTTAAAAAGTACTTCCTTAAACAAAATGTAACACAAGAGGTGACTCAGGGTGGTATAACCACCTGTGAAAGATTTGTACATACTTCATGCAAAAAGAATTCAATCTTCTTTCCGAGCTATCTAAAAGGAGGACACATAGATACCTTCACTAAATCAGTACAGGAAGACATTGAAAAACTTGATAGAAACAAGAAGCCCAGAAATATAAAAAATCTCACGAAATGTGAATTAGAAGCAGTGGATGATTTATCCAAAAGACAGGACATTGTAATTAAACCGGCAGATAAAGGGGGGGGGGGTGGTCATCCTGAACAGAAGAGATTACGATACAGAATCCCACAGATTATTAGGGGATATTGAAACATACAAATTGTTAAAAGGTAACCCAACTGAACAATATAAAAAAGAACTGTTGGAATTACTAAATGAAGGATTCAGGGATGGGATTCTCACTAAATCAGAATGGGAATACCTAAATATTGAGTCCCCTAGAGTCCCAATCTCTATTACTTACCAAAACTTCACAAGGATGCCACCAACCCCCCCGGACGCCCAATAGTCTCAGGGATAAAATCTCTGAATGCAAATCTTTCTGGCTATATTGACACATTTTTGAAGAACACAGCGAGGAAATTGAGATCATATGTTCAGGACAGTATACAGATATTAAACATCGTACAAAACATGACATGGAGTGAGAACTATATTCTAGTCACATGTGACGTCTGTACACTGTACACAGTGCTAGACCACATCCAAGGATGCAATGCAGTAAAAGAGAACCTCCTTAAAAATGGGGAATTAGATCCTATACAAATCAAATTTGTTGTAGACTGTATAAAACATATACTTAGTCATAACTATTTTTGGTACGATGAAAACTATCTGCAGATTAGGGGCACGGCCATGGGTACCAGATTTGCTCCGAACTATGCCAACATTTTTATGGGCATGTGGGAAGACAATTTCATCTGGTCCAACCACGAGTTCGGGGCAAATCTGGTATCCTGGCATAGATACATTGATGACATACTGTTTGTATGGGATGGGAGTCTAGAACGACTCATGACATTCCTGACAACACTTAATAACAACCCCTATAATTTAAAGTTCACGTATAAATTCAGTCAAACCCAAATTCACTTTTTAGATCTACAGCTATATGTTTTAAATGGGGTGTTAGAAACTAAAACATATGTAAAAGAGGTGGACTGCCATAACTTCCTGATGGGGGATAGTGGACATCTAGATAAGTGGATCAATAATATCCCTCTAGGTCAACTACAAAGAATTAAGCGCAACTGTACTCAAGATCATGTTTTCGATGAACAGGCACATGAATTAATGGATAAATTCACAGAACGAAAATACAAAAAAGAATTGGTGGATGAGGCTTACAACAAAGTCACAAAGATGGAGAGAAAAGATTTGTTGTCTTATAAGTCTAAAGAAAGTAAGGATCACAGAGGTGAGAAAGGCAAAATATCAATACCTTTCGTTACAAGATACACAAACTCCTCTAAACACATTAGGAAAATATTCCAAAAACACTGGAATATTCTCCAAAAAGATCCCGTTTTACAACAAATATTACCAACAAAACCAGAAATAATATTCACCAAGGCTCCTAACCTGAAACAGAGATTAGCTCCCAGCTGCCTGAAAAAGGAATGTATTAAACCCATAAACATCACCAATGGTTTCTTTAAGTGTTTAACATGCAGAGGCTGTAAATTAAATCATAATGCACCAAAGTCATTCAAGAAAATAAAATCAGAAACAACTCAGGAGGAGTTTGAAATAAAAGATTTCATTGATTGCAACTCAAGTTATGTAATCTACATGCTACAGTGTCCATGTAACAAGCAATATATAGGAAGGACAACACGTAAACTGAAATTGAGAATAGCAGAACACGTTAAGAATATAGAGAGAGGCTTTTTACAACACAGTGTATCAAAACATTTTAAGGAGCACCACGACCAGAACCCAAATGGTTTAAAATTCTTTGGTATAGACAAGATCCATCCGAATTGGAGGGGTGGTAACCAGGTTATAAAGATATCTAGACAAGAAACCTTTTGGATTTACACCTTAAAGACATTAGTACCATTAGGCATGAACATCGTTATCGATCTGGGGTCATTCCTAAGAGAGTAACATCAATGACCTACTTTTGTTTTGTCAGTAAGATGCACAAGCACCTTTCTAAATTCCTTTATCACAGGAATTATATTAGGTGTTCCCATCTCTTTATCCCTTTCTTTTTCCTATATACACATACGAAATTTGTATGTTTAGAATCCTTTTATTTTGAGGCCTCCATCCTCTGCTTATCTTAATTGAACACTTACAGGCCTATTAGTATTTGAGCTCTCTGCAAAAGGCAAAATTAGCTAAAATGAGTAAATTTAGTTAATTTTTGTATTTCATAAATATAATTAGTTCATGTACACTGGCGACACACTTTATTCGAGCTCGGCTAGTCCCACGAATTCGGGTATACCCGGGTGTATTGAGGTTTGTGACTGTTTTCTGCCCGAGTGCATTGAGTTATTTTCCGGCAGGGATTGAAGCATTTTATTCCCGTTGGCTGCAATACTACATATATATATACTGCATTACAATTCATGAATTTATGCCATCTGGTAGACACGCGAAGCATTGCAGCCTATTAAATCCTAATCATTATCATTTAACAGATCAGCCGCCCATCAGCCAGGCATGAACTCAGGCTGGGAAGGCAAATGCAACGGGGCTTGTCAGAGGTGAGGAGCGGCGCATTCCAGGTATCTGCCAGGTACATACCGGGTATTTGCTCGAATAAAGTGTGTCGGTGCAGTATCCTCACTTTAATTTACACCAGATTGCGATTAGTTATAATGTAATGGAATGTGAATGAATTAATCTATCCATCTGGGTACTGTATATGTATAAAGATTTATTAATACTGTATTTAGTAATAGCCAACATTATGTAATATTTTATCCCCTCTCTGTATTTGTCTACCAATTGTAAGCCCCATCAAAATTAATTCTATTGAATGAGCATCATACCAATTCCTCCTTCATGAAGTTCCACTATTATTAAGTGCTGTGTGTCCCCTATAGTTATTGTTTCAATTGGATTAAATGTGTGTACTGCAAATAAATAATTAATATATAAATACTAAGTGTACCCCCTAGATCCTTGTTCTAAAAATTGGTTAATATATTCTTTATTTTTAGTTAATATTTGTTACTAAATGAATAACTGTACTTTCTCTCTGCCTCTTGGCATTATATGCACCATTAGCATGTTGGTTACATTTATAGATTGCTGCATTGGCAGTCAATGGTATCAGGAGTGTTGAGAACTTTACACTTATGCGCAGCCCCATCTACTTGCTTCTGGGCATTATATGCTTTACTAGCAGGTCTAATACATCCTGCATTGTTTTTTATTTTTGCTTTTTAATTTGCTAGCATTTTTTGTGTTTAGTACTTTGAACATGGGTATAGCCTAGTCTCATAACGGAGCCATTCTCCTCTTAACTTTAATGGATTGTATCTAACCGTATAGACAATGTGTTGTTATGCAATATGTTATGTAATTGGTTTCCTTGTAACCCAATTTTGTGATTTTATACAATAATGTCCACTCATTATGTCCCAAATTTATAGTGCAAATTGGATTTATTCAATATCAATACACACTTAGTTGTGATTATTGTTTGAGTAATTTTGTTCTTACTGAAATCTGTTTTTACTACATAAATACGATTAAGCATTTGATAATGGTTTAACCTAAAATCAATTGACCTTATTGTGTTAATCAATGATGAGCATTAAAATATTTAATATCCCAGTAGATACTCTCATCAGATCAATTAATCGCCAAACTGGGTATTTTCTTTATATGTATGCACTCTGACCTTAATAATTGAATGTCATAATACCGGAAATAATTGTCTTTTAGCCAATCATGACAATATCCAATCAGTCACAAGAGGTGGATATTTATACCCTAGGAAGGGAGAGGTTAAGGTATTATCCCCTGAGGAAGCCCTAGTGGAAAAACGCGTAGGGCAGACGCTTGCGGACAGAGCAGTTTGAGACGCGCTGTGGACAGGTCTTGTGTACCGGAGCAGAGGCAGCGCACTGACGTCATTGGAAGACGGAGTCTCACGAGAGTCAGAGCCGGAGCACACGACACGGAAGTGATCCAGTACAGCAGCAGTGCAGAGAACCGGAGAGAGACAGATACGAGTGTGAGAGACTCATTCAAACTCTCAACTGCCAGATTTAATTTCACAGCATGTGAGTGGAATACTGTTTGTTATTTTTTAGATAGATTTTAATAAAAGGTTTACACTATTCCTTGTTCTATTGTCCCTTTCCACTCCCTCCCCCTCTCCTCCCCCCCTCCCGGTGAGTTTCATCCCTTGTAAAGGTATCGTCTAGCAGCAGACGGACGGTGATTCTGCAGCAGCTTTCTGGAGTAATCTGTGCAAGTGAAGTGTATGAGACACACAGAAATCACAAAGACAACCAGAGGCAGGGTTCCTGAGTCCCATTGAGGATTAAATGCTTTAATTTGCTGAATTAAGTGTAAGTGCATATCTTACCACCCTTAATCTGAAAATTACAGACATACTGCCCTATGATATTTTTCTCTTTGTTTCTTCCCTGGCTTATTTGCGCCTAGGTCGTTTCTTCCCTATATATATATATATTTATTTATATTCATGTATTTATTTAGATTTATTTATTGTAGGGCTGCTGTGTGTGAATTTTTTTATTGTGGGTAGCGGGGGTGGGTGAAGGGGGTATTAGCCCCAACGGTGGTTGTTTAGGGCTTGCGGGGAGGGCAGCGGGAGGGGTTAACCCCTTCATGACCGTAGCAGTATTAACTGCTACGGTCGTGAAGGGGTTAAGTGCACCCGCCATCCCCCCGCAAGTCCTAAACTCACACCAAGGGCCAAATACCCCCTTCACCCACCCCCGCTACCCACAATAAAGTGGGCACGGTGGGTTAACCCCTTCATTGCCTTAGCGGCTATCAGCTATGGCAATGAAGCAGCATTTCTGTATTTTAATAATATTGTGCAGGAGCAGGGGGTCCCCTGAGCTTTGATTTGTGGCTCAGGGAACCCCCTGCTCACTGTACAATATTATTAAAAATACATTCATGCTGCTTCGTTACCATAGCACATAGCCGCAAAGGTAAGGAACGAGTGTTTATTGATATGGGTGTTTTATTCATACTGTAGATGTGCAGAGGGTCTCCGGAGCTGAACCGCTTTGGTTTTCGGTCCGGGGACCCCCTGCTTCCCGAGATACAGGCCCCTTAAGGGGGTGCCGGTATCCCTCTGCTTTGTTTACATTCCGCGGTCACGTGATCGGGACCTTTAAATACAGAGGGATACCGGCACCTCATAAAGGGGTCTGTATCTCGGGAAGCAGGGGGTCCCCGGACCTGAAACCAATGCGGTTCAATGGGTTGAACAAAAATACTGTATGAAACGTTTAGTAATTGCAACCATTTTCATACACAGTCCCCTTATTTCAGGGGTTCAAATGTAATTGGACAAATTAACACAATCATAAATAAAATGTTCATTTTTAATACATTATCGAGAATCCTTTGCAGACAATGACTGCTTGAAGTCTGGAGCGCATGGACATCACCAAACGCTGGGTTTCCTCCTTTGTGATGCTTTGCCGGGCCTTTACTGTAGCTGTCTTCAGTTGTTGTTTGTTCGTGGGTCTTTGTGCCTTAAGTTTTGTCTTCAGTAAATGAAATGCATGCTTGATCGGGTTGAGATCAGGTGATTGACTCGGCCATTGCAGAATATTCCACTTCTATGCCTTAAAAAACTCCTGGGTTGCTTTCGCAGTATGTTTTGGGTCATTGTCCATCTGTAAAGTGAAGCGCCGTCCAATCAACTTCGCTGAATTTGGCTGAATCTGAGCAGACAATATATCCCTATACATTTCAGAATTCATCCGGCTGCTTCTGTCTTCTGTCACATCATCAACAAACACTAGTGACCCAGGGCCATGGTAAGCCATGCATGCCCATGCCATCACACTGCCTCCACCGTGTTTTACATATGATATGGTATGCTTCGGATCATGAGCCGTTTCAAGCCTTCTCCATACTTTTTTCTTCCCATCATTTTGGTACAGGTTGATCTTAGTTTCATCTGTCCAAAGAATGCTGTTCCAGAACTGGGCTGGCTTTTTTAGATATTGTTTGGCAAAGTCTAATCTGGCCTTTCTATTCTTGAGGCTTATGAATGGTTTGCACCTTGTGGTGAACCCTCTGTATTTGCTCTAGTGACGTCTTCTCTTTATGGTAGTGTAAGGAATCCACACCTCAGTTTACTTCTTACCTTGCCTTACAGACCTGTGCAGTCCTGGAACACTCCCCCTGATATCTACTGCAGCTGTGCAAGCTATTACTGAAGCCCCAGCCTGGGTTCAGTCATTAGAGCAATGCTGTCACACGCCCCTTCTGCTATTGGTTCGCTGACCTTTAAATACAGCATTCCCACAATGCTTCTCTGCCGAGCATAATCCTTCTTGGATGTTCACTGTATTTGACACGTGTCTTGGCCGCCTTGTTGCTGTTTTTCATGTTCCTTGTTCCTAGTTCATGTTCCTAGTTCCTGGTGCCTGCTGCTCTCTCTCCATTGCAGAGGCCGTGTCCTGGTTCCTGTGCTGAAGCGGTGGATCTCCAGCGTAACTACAGCTCCCTGTTTCCTGAGGCCTGCTGCCCTTCCCATAGCAGAGACCTGTCTCTGAGTCCTGAGGTCTGTAGCTCTCTCTCCCCGCACAGGCTCATTCTGGACTCCTGCACTGAAGCATTGGTTTACCAGTGCTGCCTGGCAGTGTGCCAACTCCGGTCAGCCTTCTCCTTCCTGAGACCGGCGCCATGGGCCGTGGATGCCACTCGCGCAAACCCCGTTTCCGACCTGCAGCAATTTCGCTGAAGCAGGAAGACATGCTTGATCTCCTGTTGCCGACTCCCTGCTTGGACTATATTTACCATGATGTCTCCAATCCTGACCCTGGCTCATCCACTGACTACGCTGCTCTCTCCAGTCCCGACCCTGCTATGTACGACTACGAACTGCGCAATCCAGATCAGCCTGCGCGGTCTAAGGTCGGTGCTTATACAACCCCACCTCAGCCACGCGGTCCGACCCTGGTTTGTGGCGAGCACAACCGTGACAGGTAGACTTGGATAATGATATGCCTACCTCCTGGAGAGTGTTCTTCACTTGGCTGGATGTTGTGAAGGGGTTTTTCTTTACCATGGAAAGGATCCTACGATCATCCACCACTGTTGTCATTGTGGACATCCAGGCCTTTTTGTGTTGCAGAGCTCATCAGTGCGTTTTTTTCTCAGAATGTACCAAACTGTTGATTTGGCCACCCTAAAGTTCCTGCTATCTCTCTGATGGCTTTTCTTTTTTTGCAGCCTAAGGATGCCCTGTTTCACTTGCATTGAGAGCTCCTTTGACCGCATGTTTTGGGTTCACAGCAACAGCTTCCAAATGCGAATGCCACACCTGGAATCAACTCCAGACCCTTTACCTGCTTAATTGATGATGAAATAATGAAGGAATAGCCCACACCTGTCCATGAAACAGCTTTTGAGTCAATTGTCCAATTACTTTTGGTCCCTTGAAAAAGAGGGGGCTACATATTCAAGAGATGTAATTCCTAAACCCTTCCTCCAATTTTAATGTGAATACCGTCAAATTAAAGCTGATATACTGCCCTTTAAGCCCATATTCATTATTTAACTGTAACTTGAATTTATTTTCGTACACAGCCGAAATAACAGTGTTCGACAAATCACCCAAAAATCTACTCGCCCAACCAAAAAATCTACTCGCCACCTAGTCCCG
The DNA here is from genome assembly GCF_040206685.1 of Ascaphus truei. Taxonomy (NCBI): domain Eukaryota; kingdom Metazoa; phylum Chordata; class Amphibia; order Anura; family Ascaphidae; genus Ascaphus; species Ascaphus truei. The sequence goes on from NC_134502.1 coordinate 13,280,752, forward strand.
CCCCCAACCCCACCCCTAATCCCGCCCCCAACCCGCCCCTAGATCCGCCCCCAACCACGCCCCCCAACCCTAGTCCCGCCCCCAACCCCGCTTTAAAATAAAATATAAATAAAATACATTTAATAAATTCCTAGTCAGAACAACATTCGTTTTTGACATAAATGTATTTATTGTATTACATTATACTACAATTAGTCCTTGTTACGTGTGTGTGTGTGTGTGTAAATGTCGGATCTAGAAATAAAAGCCTGGTGTGAATGACTAGATTCCTGAACCCCTTAACCAGTGTCTGGACGTCCCCGCTTCACAATATCTAAAGCAGCAATCCCTTTAAAGCAGCAATCTTACCTGATCCGCAGTCCCTCAATGTCCAGGTACCCTCATTCCCGCAATGTTATACATTGGAGGGGATGTGTTCCCTACCTCTCTTCTGGGTTAGGGGGGGTTCCGATGTCTTCCGTGTGAAGCTTGAGTCAGATCTGGAAGAAAACAGTATATGTTATTTCGGTGAAGTATAGGGCAAGTAAGATATATAGGGTAAATAAGAGATCCAGAGTGTGGGGGAGAGAAAGAGAGAGTGTGGGGGAGAGAGAGTGGGGGAGAGAAAGAGAGAGTGTGGGGGAGAGAGAGAGTGTGGGGGAGAGAGAGAAAGAGTGTGGGGGAGAGAGAGAGTGTGGTGGGAGAGAGAGAGAGTGTGGGGGAGAGAGAGAGAGTGTGGGAGAGAGAGAGAGTGTGGGAGAGAGAGTGTGGGAGAGTGAGAGAGTGGGAGAGAGAGGGAGAGTGTGGGGGAGAGAGAGAGAGTGTGGGGGAGAGAGAGAGAGTGTGGGGGAGAGAGAGAGAGTATGGGGGAGAGAGAGAGAGTGTGGGGGGGAGAGAGAGAGAGAGTGTGTGGGGGAGAGAGAGAGTGTGGGGGAGAGAGAGAGAGAGTGTGGGGGAGAGAGAGAGAGTGTGGGGGAGAGAGAGAGAGAGTGTGTGGGGGAGAGAGAGAGAGTGTGTGTGGGGGAGAGAGAGAGTGTGTGGGAGAGAGAGAGTGTGGGAGAGAGAGAGAGTGTGGGGGAGAGAGAGAGAGTGTGGGGGAGAGAAAGAGAGTGTGGGGGAGAGCGAGAGAGTGTGGGGAGAGAGAGAGAGTGTGGGGGAGAGAGAGAGTGTGGGGGAGAGAGAGAGTGTGGGGGAGAGAGAGAGAGAGAGTGTGGGGGAGAGAGAGAGAGAGAGTGTGGGGGAGAAAGAGAGTGTGGGGGAGAGAGACAGAGAGTGTGGGGGAGAGAGAGAGTGCGGGGGAGAGAGACAGAGAGTGTGGGGGAGAGAGAGTGTGGGGGAGAGAGAGAGAGTGTGGGGGAGAGAGAGAGAGTGTGGGGGAGAGAGAGAGAGGGTGTGGGGGAGAGAGAGAGTGTGGGGGAGAGAGTGTGGGGGAGAGAGAGTGTGGGGGAGGGAGAGAGTGTGGGGGAGAGAGAGAGAGTGTGGGGAGAGAGAGAGAGTGTGGGGGAGAGAGAGAGAGTGTGTGGGGGGGAGAGAGAGTGTGGGGGGGGAGAGAGAGTGGGGGGAGAGAGAGAAAGAGAGAGTGGGGGTAGAGAGAGAGAAAGAGAGAGTGGGGGAGAGAGAGTGTGGGGGGGGAGAGAGAGACAGTGTGGGGGGGAGAGAGAGAGAGTGGGGGGGAGAGAGAGAGAGAGTGTGGGGGGGAGAGAGAGAGAGTGTGTGGGGCAGAGAGGGAGAGTTTGGGGGGAGAGAGAGTGTGGGGGGAGAGAGAGAGAGTGTGGGGGGGAGAGAGAGTGTGGGGGGAGAGAGAGAGAGTGTAGGGGAGAGAGAGAAATAGAGTGTGGGGGAGAGAGAGAGTGTGGGGGAGAGAGAGAGTGTGGGGGAGAGAGTGTGGGGGAGAGAGAGAGAGTGTGGGGGAGAGAGAGTGTGGGGGAGAGAGAGTGTGTGGGGGAGAGAGAGAGTGTGGGGGAGAGAGATAGAGTGTGGGGGAGAGAGAGAGAGTGTGGGGGAGAGAGAGTGTGGGGGAGAGAGAGTGTGGGGGAGAGAGTGTGTGGGGGGAGAGAGAGAGAGTGTGGGGGAGAGAGAGAGAGTGTGGGGGGAGAGAGAGAGTGTGGGGGAGAGAGTGTGGGGGAGAGAGAGAGTGTGGGGGAGAGAGAGAGAGAGTGTGTGGGAGAGAGAGAGAGTGTGGGAGAGTGAGAGAGTGGGAGAGAGAGGGAGAGTGTGGGGGAGAGGAGAGAGTGTGGGGGGAGAGAGTGAGAGTGTGTGGGGGGGAGAGAGAGTGAGTATGGGGGAGAGAGGTGTGGGGGGAGAGAGTGTGTGGGGGGGAGAGAGAGAGAGTGTGTGGGGGAGAGAGAGAGTGTGGGGGGGAGGAGAGAGTGTGGGGAGAGAGAGAGAGTGTGTGGGGGAGAGAGAGAGAGTGTGTGGGGGGTGGGTGAGTGTGGGGGAGAGAGAGGTGTGGGAGAGAGAGAGGAGAGAGTGTGGGGGGGAGAGAGTGAGTGTGTGGGGGGGGAGTGAGAGAGTGTGGGGGAGAGAGAGGTGTGTGGGGAGAGAGAGAGTGTGGGGGAGAGAGAGTGTGGGGGAGAGAGAGAGAGTGAGTGTGGGGGAGAGAGTGAGAGTGTGGGGGAGAAGAGTGTGTGGGGGAGAGAGAAGAGAGTGTGGGGGAGAGAGAGAGTGGGGGGAGAGAGGAAGAGAGTGTGGGGGTGAGAGAGTGTGGGGGAGAGTGAGTGTGGGGTGAGAGAGTGTGTGGGGGAGAGAGTGTGTGGGGGAGAGAGAGTGTGGGGGAGGGAGAGAGAGTGTGGGGGGGAGAGAGAGAGTGTGGGGGAGTGAGAGTGTGGGGGAGAGAGTGAGTGTGGGGGAGAGAGAGAGAGTGTGGGGGGAGTGAGAGAGTGTGGGGGGAGAGAGAGTGTGTGTGTGGGGGGGTGAGTGAGTGTGGGGGGGAGAGAGAGTGGGGGGGGAGAGAGAGAAGAGTGAGTGGGGGGTTGAGTGTGTGAAGAGAGAGTGGGGGAGAGAGTGTGTGGGGGGGGGAGTGAGAGAGTGTGGGGGGGGAGAGAGAGAGATGGGGGAGAGAGAGAGAGAGAGAGAGAGAGTGTGGGGGGAGAGAGAGTGAGTGTGTGGGGCGGAGAGGGAGAGTGTGGGGGGAGAGAGAGGAGAGTGTGGGGGGAGAGAGAGAGTGTGGGGGGGGAGAGAGAGTGTGGGGGAGAGAGAGAGAGTGTGGGAGAGAGAGACAGAGAGTGTGGGGGAGAGAGAGAGAGTGTAGGGGAGAGTGAGAATAGAGTGTGGGGGAGAGAGAGAGAGTGTGGGGGAGAGAGAGAGAGTGTTGGGGGAGAGAGAGAGTGTGGGGGAGAGAGAGAGTGTGGGGGTGAGAGAGAGAGTGTGTGGGGGTGAGAGAGTGTGGGGGGAGGGGAGAGGTGTGTGTGGGGGAGAGAGAGAGAGTGTGGGAGAGTGAGGAGGTGTGTGGGGGGAGGAGTGTGGGGGTGAGAGAGTGTGGGGGGGAGTGAGAGTGTGGGGGGGAGGTGTGTGGGGGAGTGGAGAGAGTGTGGGGGAGAGGGAGAGTGTGTGGGGGAGAGAGAGGAGTGTGGGGGGTGAGTGAGTGTGTGGGGGGGAGAGTGTGTGGGGGTGGGTGTGTGGGGGGAGGGGGGGAGTGTGGGGGGTTGGGAGTGTGTGTGGGGGGGTGTGAGTGTGGGGGAGGAGTGTGTGGGGGTGAGAGAGAGAAGGTGTGGGGGAGTGAGTGAGTGTGGGGGGGGTGAGAGAGTGTGGGGGGTGAGAGAGAGTGTGGGGGAGGGTGAGAGAGTGTGGGGGAGGGAGAGGAGTGTGTGGGGGGAGAGACAGAGAGTGTAGGGGAGAGGTGAGGTGTGGGGGGAGAGGTGTGGGGGGGGAGAGAGTGAGTGTGGGGGGGAGAGGTGTGGAGAGAGTGTGGGGGGAGTGAGAGAGTGTGGGGGGAGAGGAGAGAGTGTGGGGGAGAGAGAGAGAGTGTGGGGGAGAGAGAGAGAGTGTGTGGGGGAGAGAGAGAGTGTGTGGGGGAGAGAGACAGAGAGTGTGGGGGGAGAGAGAGTGTGGGGGAGAGAGAGAGTGTGTGGGGGGGAGAGAGAGAGAGTGTGGGGGGGAGAGTGAGAGTGTGTGGGGGAGAGAGAGAGAGGGTGTGGGGAGAGAGGAGAGTGTGGGGGGAGAGAGAGAGAGCGTGGGGAGGGAGAGAGAGAGTGTGGGGGAGGGAGAGAGTGTGGGGGGAGAGAGAGTGTGGGGGGAGTGAGAGTGTGGGGTGGGGAGAGAGAGTGTGGGGGAGAGAGTGTGTGGGGGAGAGAGAGAGTGTGGGGGAGAGAGACAGAGAGTGTGGGGGAGGAGTGTGGGGGAGAGAGACAGAGAGTGTGGGGGAGAGATAGTGTGGGGGAGAGAGAGAGTGTGGGGGAGAGTGTGGGGAGGAGACAGAGGGGAGAAACGGTGGGTGATACACAGAGTGGGGGGGGTGTGACTGACTGGGGGGGGTGACTAATTGGGGGGGTGACTGACTGGGGGGGGGTGACTGACTGGGGGGGGGTGACTGACTGGGGGGTGACTGACAATCAGCAGGGTGGGTGGGAGGCACGTGGCGAGGTAGCCCCCAGCGGGCGCCCAGGGGACAGTCAGCCCTGCCGTGGCCGCCACTGCCCGACATCCCCCCCTCCTCATGCGGCTAGCTGGCGCATGGGAGGCACGTGGTGAGGGGTGAGGGCCGAGGCCCCCCCCCCCCACACGCCAACCGGGCTGCAGCAGCGGGGACCTCCCACCCCGGGCAGTGATCGGTGGATCGAGGGGAAGGGGACAGGAGCAGGGGAAGGGGACAGGAGCAGGGGAAGGGGACAGGAGCAGGGGACAGGAGCAGGGGACAGGAGCAGGGGAAGGGGACAGGAGCAGGGGACAGGAGCAGGGGAAGGGGACAGGAGCAGGGGACAGGAGAGCTGCCGCGGTGGGGAGCAGGGAGCCATGTGGGGACCAGGGGGATCGCAGGGAAGGAGCAGAGGGGCCGCAGAATGGCGAGTACTTACCCTCCAACAGATGTCCGGGCAGAAAGAATGGCCGCTCGTTGGGGGGGGGCTCATATAGAGCCTGGCCGCGCGCCCACAAAGCCTGGGAGCGCGCGACAATCAGCTGTCAGGTAGGGGGAGTTTTTTTAATTTTTATTTTTGCAGCGCGAGCAGGGAAATTAAAAAACAAAACACGTGTGCTGCTTGGGCCAATATTTACTCGCCCGGGGGTTAAATCTACACGACCCGGGCGTGTAAATGTATAGGATTGTCGAACACTGTATGTGTGTGTGTGTGTGTGTGTGTGTGTGTGTGTGTGTGTAACTTGTGGCAATGTATTGCTGCTGCTGCTACCGCCACTAGTGATTCATGTTGCTTTCCACAAACTTGACCTTTTGTGAGATTGTCATCAGCGTTGGTTATAAATAATAGAAATGACATAAGGTAATTTACAATTCCATATACCATTAACGCAGCAACCGTACCTTCAACAGCAATGTCTTCGGCATCTCCCCCTACAACTACTGTCAATATGGTTGCGCGGCGTAAAATGGCGCTGCGTTGCCATGCCAACGGGAACGTCACGTGACGTAACAGTATTACGTGATTCCCGTTGCCATGACCATGAGATGCCACATGTCATGCGGTGCCACGTTGTCATGGCAACTTGACGCCGCGTGACGTTGCATAGCGCCCCATTGTCATGGCAACAGTGTCATTTAAAAAAAAAAAAATCTCCGGGTTGGCCGTCAGTTGAAGGTGGCAACCCTGCATACAACACAAATAGTATTTAGCAATAGACCAAATACAATTCAAAATGTGTAATAAGGAGCACTGAGCAACTCATTGGGAAGAGCATATTGCTCGGGCTGGGTGTATAAAGGGAGGCAGAGGAGGTCACTGGGCTCTGCTGGCAGCAGAGAAGGGGTTAATCTCCACCTTTACCCTATTGAGGGCTTAAATCGACAGTGAAAATGTTGCATGGGGAATATGGGGTGTCAAACACCCTTCCGGTGGCCCTCGGCCCCATCGGAAGAAGAGTGTGTGGGGTGTGGTTACTGTAACTGAGAACCAACCTCAGGGTGGTAATCCACCCGCTCCAGAAACCGCGCACAAAATGGCGGCGGCTGCGGAGCAAATGGAGGTCCGAGTACTGATGACGGACCCTACAATCGGGCGGGAATAGGTGGCGAGGTTAATTCAGAAAGGCGGGACGTAAAGAAAGCGCGTAGGCCAATCGGGGCACGTAAAGAGTGCGCGACCGGCTTGGTTTCATTGCGTCACCACCCAGCTGGAGCGGGAACCAGGGAGGCAGAGACACGTGGCGCTCCGCTAGTCACGTGGTATTGATTTAGGCGGAAAGTAACGAAGGCATTGCAGAGAGAAGAGGGGGGACGTGGGGCGGGGGTAAATGGAAAGGGTTAAACGGTGTTGTATTGGGGATATGGGGGGAGGTGTAGTAGGAGGAGGATGGTCAGTGTAGAGCTGCAAAAAGGCAAGAGGGGAGGAAAAGGTGGTCTGTTAGGGGAAAAAAGGCATGGTAATAGCAAAATCATTTGGACAGGATGGAAAGGCAGAGTAAATAGCAACTGAGAGGAAAGAGGTTCAAGTGCAAAGGCCACACAAGGTGTTTTCTGGTTGTTCTAACGCTTACATTTGTTGCTAAGTGGGACATTTATCACATAAGTTATATAAATATGTATATATTATACATTATATACATTCATGTGTCAGTGTGTACATATAGTGGCAGCAGGAGACTACACAGCCAGTACTACACTATTACATTACTATTGCAATGATTTTAGTACTCTGCCATTCACACATTAACATTATTCTGTGACTTTTTGAACAGGCTTTGCCATATTACACCAGGCTCTGTTACAGTAGTGCAGATTATACTACATGTGGCTATACCTCTCTGTTGATCTACTGTGCATTGTACACACTGCACTATATACAGAGAGGTTACTTCATAGCCAGCACTGCATTGATGTCTGTGTATATTATTGGTATATCGTCACCACTTTATCAACAGTATTGTGTGATCAATTGAGCAGACGTACTATTGCATATTTTGTAGGAATGGGCTGTACCTTTATGCTGTCATATTTATATGGGACATTCCAACTGCAGACTTGATACATCAAAATACCACATATTGCAGAGAAGGAATTGACATGGTAACCAGTTTACTGTCGGCATGATAGCCATGTTTACATCACACTGCATTATATAGCAGTATATAGATTCTGTCCTACACAGACTCAATCCACATACCACCAACCTATGATTGTGTGTTACCCTACCTGAGCTCACATTGATTTCTTGCTTCTCAGTAGTCAGGTGTCTTTATTTACCAATGGGTCAGATCTCCACTATGACAAGATTTCTACACATACTGTACCCATTACTATTGACCCTGGCCTAGACTACTACTTATCACATCTTACAGGAGGGTTTTCACCAAATAGCAATCATAGGTTGGCTTGATGTGTATGATGTGTTTGAGACTGTTTCTATTTCAGCACCAGCAAGCTACACTCCAGACATTGGTTGTTGAGTTATGCAGCTGGATACATTACCCTACTAATTGTTAGGTACCCTCTGGTGATTACATTGCACACTTTATTACCACCATAGTGTGGCAACTACCTCTACTAGGCAATACACCTTAGGGTTCACGTTACCATCCTGGTCCATCCCCATCCTATTTTTAAATACACCACACATATTAAAAACTCACATCAAGTAACAAATACATCGGCACACCCACTGGAAACATCACAACAAGATGCAGTGCCTGGCTTGTAATCTTCCGACCTCCTAACAAGGAATGTCCCACAAGCGAGCACAGGAGCTGGTTGAAAGGCCGGCTCCTAGCAGGACAGCTGATCGGCAGCCGAGTGAAGGCACTAGTGGTGACGTGGCAGTGGGAGGGTGAAACATCCTCTATGCGTTTCGCGTCATACACTTCATCAGGGGGCAGTCTCATGAAGACCATCAGGCAGCCATAAATAGGCAGCCAAATTTGTAACACATGGTGCAAAGTAACAGATTGACCAAAGAACTCACAAAAACATTGATACTGCTATCAAAACAGAGAGCAACATATAGGTACCTCAAACATTAAAATAAAACAATGTAACAATCAAACAATGACCATCTAAAAAAGCATGCAAGACCGGATGCAGACCAATAAAAGCAATGATGCTATGTTGGCCAATCACAGCACGAATGCTATGTAGGCCAATCACAAAGCGAGGGTTCACCAGTGATGGGCCAAGCAGGGCAGTGGGAGATATCAGTGCTTTATGACAGCCTGCAGAGGTTGGTTTAAAGAGAGTGGAAAATTCAAACTGACCACTGGGAACTGAGTCAGTCGGGACTGAGACCCAGGCCTCAGTTTCCAGTTTCAGTCTAATACCTCCTGTAGGGATAGATGCCTCGGTTGTGGGATGAACAATGGCTCCACTCTTAGAGTCACCCTTCCCCATACCTGAGTAAACAGCCCTCCCCACTCCAACAGTGTCCCAAAAACTTTACCCACAAACATTTACATAGCATTCCCTGATTCCTTTGTGTGCTGGCTTGCTAAGTGAAGTGCACACAAAGTAGTAATTCAAATACATTACATTATATATGCTGTTACAGGGCACACAGTATCACACACATCAGCCATTTTGGCCACTATACGATGGTACAATATGCCATCTATCTTGACTGGTAGGAGCAATGGCTAGGCTTAACCTTTAATATGCTGGCCACATTTCCCCTTCCATCACACCTCCTCCCTTAAGATGAGAGCTCTGGGGTAGCAACGCTGACAGGTTGATCACCAAAATCAAGGCCAGTCTGAGCTCTTTTGTCTGGCTGGGGTCTTTCTCTCCTGACACTCAGTAAAACAAGATCAGGTGGTTGTTATCAATGACCATAGTAAATGTCTGCCCATACACATGTGGTTGTAGCCTTCTCAATACCCACATGATTTCCAGACACTCTTTCTTGATGTAGGGCGCCCCCCTGGCTAAGCCCAGCAACTATGCCATAGGTAGAGACATCGGGCTACACCATGAACTGCTCAGTGCACTTAGAGCCTGAAAAGATCGGTGGGCTGACCAGAGCTTCTTTTAGGGCTGGGAATGCGGTTTCACATTCGGGGGACCAACTCACTGAACGGTCAGGCCGGTCAGTGGCTGGGCCAGGGCACCGTAGTGTGGAATGAATCTTGCTATCCCCAGAAAAACTAATACCAGCTTCTGGGTCTGGGGTAGTGGCCACAGCAGGATAGCCTCCACCTTGGTCAGCTCGGGTTTTAGTGGTGCTCCGCCTACCCTGATCCAGTCTAGTACCGTCTGTGGCAGGACGGCCTGTAGGCGAGGTCAGACAATAGTCCACATGTGTAGTTTCAGGTTGAAGCAAATATTTAGTGGTTTTATTTCTTCAATGCAAAACTAAACAGTTAGGCGCACCGTCCCTTCAAGGCAATACAAAACATAGGAAAATAACATCTCCTCCACAGTGGGAGAACTTACTCACAATCCAAGCTCTATCTATCAGGCTGGCTGGCTATCTCCAGTTCCCAACCCTTTTAACATATATAACACAGTCAGGAAACAATATTTAAAGTTCTTAATGTCCTTTTAAAAAGAGGTTTGGGAATCCGCCTGGCTAGCAGTGTGCATGCACCAGCTCTGTAGTATGAGACTGCCACCTGCTACAAGCATTGGCTTCCTTATATATCATGCTGGTTGTCAGGAGTGTCTGCTTCCTTCCTGATTACGCAACCATTCTTCCTGGGTTAACCCTCTGAGTGCTGGATGAAGGGCTCAGACGTATGTTTCCCAGGCATAACTATTAGTACCTGACTTCACCCTGTCACATACCTCCCCTGTTTGTGTGTGGCTAGGGCCCCACACGCCTGATGCCCAACCCTCCACTCCTCATGACAAAAAAATCTGCATTTCCATGTCCTTCCCAGGCCTATGCTGTATATCAAAAGAGAAGGGCTGGAGGGCCATATACTACCTGGTCAACCTCGAGTTTGTGTCCTTCAAGGTTTTTAACCATTTCAAGGGAGCGTGGTCAGTGACCAGGGTGAAGTGTACCCTGGCGACATAATACCTCAAGGCCTCAATTGCCCATTTTACAGCGAGGCACTCTTTCTCAATGACAGAATACCTCACTTCACTTTGGAACAGCTTCCGGCTGATGAACAATATGGGGTGTTCAACACCATCAAATTGTTGGGACAGAACTGCTCCCAGTCCTACCTCGAGGCATCTGTCTGAATTATGAAGGGCTCATTAAAATTTGAGCTCCAAAGTGCAGGGCCCTCTGAGAGGCTCTTTTTTTGAAGTGAAACTTCTTTAGTGGCACCTCATTCGAACTGGGGCAAAAATGGATTATGGAGACAGAAATGAAACGGATGTGACGTCAGTGCTGGCAGTTGAGGCCGGGCTGTGTTCTGGCTCAGCCCGACCCCAACACTGACATCCCACCCGGTCAAAAAATCAGATGCGGCGGCGATAGCCGCCGGCGCCGCTCCTAACGGCCGCTGCTCCCCCCACATGGCCGATGACATATGCGGTATCGCCGCCGGCGCCGTTCCTAATGGCCGCCATTCCCCCCCGCACATCCGCTGCAATGCCGCGCATGCGCAGTAGTCATGGGGACCGCAGAGGAAAGCCACGCATGCGCATAAGCGGCTGGCAGCGGCGCCGTTCCCCGCCCGCTGCCGGCGGCTGTTGACATATGTGGCGGGATAGTCTGTGCTGCCGTTCCCCGTCTGCTGCCAGTGCCCCGTCTGCTGCCCATACCCCGTCTGCTGCCCGTGCCCGCTGCAATGCCGCGCATGCGCAGTTGTGATGGCGACGCTGACAGACGCCACACATACTTACGTTGTTATTAACCCCTTCTCTCTGGGGCCGGTTGCCGCTGTGCTGGAACAAAGTCTTGCGTATTCACATCATGGATCAAGAATCATGAACACACCGGGGATAGCTCGGTAGGCACAGTTATAGACAATTCCAGCCTACCTTTAACATGAGTGCCCAATCCCCATCCTGAGAAGATTTAACCCACCAATAGCTGCGTTGTCCGCAGTTTGCAAAGTGCATGTGTCGGCTTGACACCCGGGCAACTTAGCATACCTGGGGTACACCCTCTTTCTGGCGTCTCTTAGTCTGAGGTTTGGCGCGAAGGTGTCAATGGCCCGGTATCTACGACTTCTTAGGAATCGGGCCATGTATACATTAGGGTGCTCTGTGGTCTTTCATCCCTGACACTTCTTTAGACTGAGGGGCGACTGGTCAGCGGAATCCCTTCGAAGTGTCAGGAATAAAATACCCACAGCTCATCCACCCCGACCTATTTACAGGTTAAAGGAATTTTTCCCGGGCTTATAGGAACAAGTCCTGCCCATACAGTTTAAACACACATTTTACACACTGTATTAAAACATTATGTTCTGGGTGTATTTGTACTGTAATTTTTCCCTGTAAAGTCATGTTGTGTTTTATTACATGTGCTCTCCAAAAACCAGGGTGCTGGGTGCTTCCGTTCTCGAGTTAGCTTTCCTAATTGAAATGCCGGCTTCGGGAACTCAAGTTCACAGAGTTCTCACGTCAATTGACTGGCCGCCTTTCAAGTTAGAAAGCTAACCGAGGAACGGATACATTCTATCGGTTAAGCTAACCGCAAACCACTTATCCAATTGACTTGTGGTTACAGGTCAAACCAAGACTAAATTTTTAAAGCTTCCAGCGACTGAGCTCCAGATTAGAACCAACACTAACACCACCCTAACCCCTGTCACTAGTTTTAAATACCTGGGCATATGGTTTGACTCACACTTAACATTCGGAATGCACATTGATACCCTGACAACCAAGACCTATGCCAAACTAGGGGTACTTTACAGGAACAAATCCCCCCTACGTCTCCTGGTCAGAAAGCGTATCGCGCAGCAGATGCTAATGCCAATTATTGACTATGGAGACATAGTATATGGCTCGGCACCTCAAACCCACCTTAGCAAACTTGACACCCTCTACAATTCAATTTGTCGCTTTGTTCTCCAATGCAACGATTACACACATCACTGCGAAATGCTCAAAGAACTAGATTGGTCATCAGTCGAGTCTAGGCGCAAAGTTCACCTTTCCTGTCTTGCCTTCAAATTCTCGATGGGCAAGCTACCCAGCTACCTGAACAAGCTCCTCACTCCTACCACATGCAGCACCTATCATCTGAGATCAGACTCCAAAAGACTGTTCATGGTCCCAAGGCTCAATAAAGTATCCAGACGCTCCTCCTTCTCTTACCGTGCACCCCAAAACTGGAACAACCTACCAGAGACTCTCACATCCACCACCAGTTTAAGTTCTTTCAAATCTAAGGCTGTCACACATTTTTATCTGGTCTGTAACTGTTTCATACGCCCATAATATTTATTATCTTTAACTGTGCATGCAATGTCTTTTATATAATGTATACCCTGCTCATTTATGTAACTGTATCTGTAACCATGTATTATTTGTCTTAACTCTGTGCCCAGGACATACTTGAAAACGAGAGGTAACTCTCAATGTATTACTTCCTGGTATTTTTTTTTATAAATAAATAAACCAATAGTAAATGGGTACCCATGCTTTACATAGACGGCTTAACCACAGCCACACGTATTCAATCAGTGCTTACTGTGGTGCTCACTACTCCCATCTTGTGTCTCCACAGAATATAGCAGGCAATACATTTTCTTTTACTACAGCAGGCAGGGAATGGCCTGCAAATGGGGGGTAAAAACGGCTGGGACGGCAAACACAGCAATGCATGGCAAATAAGGTTAACCCCTTCATTCCCAATGCGAGGGGAGGATGACCAGCCGGGTATAACACCTTTATTCAGGCCTGATCACCTCCATCCTCGCCACAACTTGCCAAAATGGGTTGCGGGGGGAATCCTAGTTAGCTAAGTGTTGGGCCCCGCTTCACAAGGCTTACCCAGGTTCTGCAGGGGTCTGTGCGCACTTGTCTGTCTTTTTAGTCCATTAGATGTAATAAAACTTTTATTGGGGCCACTTTGTGATGTTTTGTTTTTAATAGTACTCCATTTTTTCATCATTATTTCTGGATCTGTTGCTTCTACGGATTGCACACCTAGGACTGGCTGGGATTTATGGAAGACAGAAGGCTCAACTAAAGAAGGATAAAGGTACTGGCTTTGGGCATTTGAAATTATTTTGTCCTACATTATGCCATGAAATTACCTTATCATTGACATTATTGTGAGTACTGTGGTATGTCTCACTAGGCTAAGAACTTTTCATTGCTGTTCAATATATGACTGTTCCTTCACACAAGCCTAAAACCACAATTTAAAGCTGTCCAGCCTGCATTTACATACTGTGATTGTTTGCATGCTTATGCTTGTGAGTGTCCTGTAGCTGAGCACCATTCTTTGAACTTTAAACACCTTGTTCTTAAAATTGGACTTCTTGGGGTCTGGTGGTCAGAATGATCCTCACATATTTCCCAATGTCAAAAGCAAATCCAAAACTGAGGTAAATCTTTGTAGGTTAACTCCTGAGGACACTGAATTTGTGAAAAGTGTAGAGTGTATCCAGGGAACAGAGAGAGAGAGACACATTCTTTCTGCAGACGAGCATCTGGGGAGCTGATCCAGAAGTGCAGAGACCCTGTGTCAGATGCCGGTGTCCGAGAGACGGAGAGGCAGTGAGAGCGGAGCTATCCATTATACAAGGAGTTCCAATGATTTTATAACATGTTTTGAAGAATAGACACAATGTGAGTGTCCATTTTTAAGAGTGATATTTATATAAATAACTTTTTGTACTGTCGGCACTATCATCTTCTTCTCTGCTTTCTCCTGGGGGGTTCCTCATTTACCAGACTACCACCACAAAGATTTGCCACCTTTTTTTTTCTGGTAACCACATTGTCCTCCCCTAAGTTGCTTGTTGAAAGACTATGAGAAAAATTGGTGGAACAATTCTTTTAAGGGGTTTAAGCTGCAAATAGTTTCCATTTATTTCTCTTTATATAGTTTTGACACGTTTTCTGTATTATTATGCACCGAATATTGTTATTATAAACTGTGCTACACTATATACTTGGGATAACTTCCACATTATATGCACTCTATCTTTTATGCACAGTTTAAACACTTTATGATTTACTTGTTTGTGTATTTTAGGATTTATTAGCTGATATACCCAGCATTGCCCGGGATGAAAATGCGTAATAGGTAGTATTATAAATAAATCGTGTAACAATAGGTTGACTATTTGTTGGAAAGGTTGGATTGAATGTAGACAAGAAAGATGGAAGAAAATGTAATACGATGTTGTTTTAAAATGTTTTATTGTAAACACACCACAGTACAATGTATATTTTGGTGACATAACTGATCTAAAAATGTGAGGTGTGTGTCCCGCTAGGGTGTGAGGTGGCGGGTGGGTGTTGAGTACGGGTGGCGCGTGTGTTGTGAGTGCTGGCTGTGAGTGAGGGTCCTGCTGGGGTGTGAGGCGGCGGTTGTGTGGTGAGTGAGGGCAGCAGCTGGTCAGTGATGTCGATGTGTAGGGGTTTGAGTGCGGCCGGCAGCTGGTGAGTGATGTCGGGGCTCATGGGCGGGAGGCAGCAGGTGTGTGTCGAGTGTGGTGGGTGGGTGAGGGGCGGCGGATGTGGCGGGTGTCTCGAGTGCGTGCGGCGGCTGTGAGGCGGTGGGTGAAAGGCAGAGGTGGCGGCAGTGCGGGCGGGCAAAAGGCAGAGGCGGGTGGGCGAAAGGCAGAGGCGGGTGGGCGGGCGGGCGAAAGGCAGAGGCGGGTGCGCGGGCAGGCGAAAGGCGGGTGGGCAGGCGAAAGGCAGAGGCGGGTGGGCGGGCGAAAGGCAGAGGCGGGCGGGCGAAAGGCAGAGGCGGGCGAAAGGCAGAGGTGGCTGGGCGGGCGAAAGGCAGAGGCGGCTGGGCGGGCAAAAGGCAGAGGCCGCTGGGCGGGCGAAAGCCAGAGGCAGCTGGGCGGGCGAAAGGCAGAGGCGGGTGGGAAGGCAGGGGGGGCAGGAAGGCAAGGACGGGAAGGTGAAGGGGGAAGGAGAGAGGAAGGGGGGGAGGTGGCGTGAAGGGGGGGAGGTGAAGTGAAGGGGGGAGGGGAGGTGAAGGGGGGAGGGGAGGTGAAGTGAAGGGGGTAGGGGAGGTGAAGGGGGTAGGGGAGGTGAAGGGGAGAGGGGAGATGAAGGGTGGGTGGAGAGAGAGGGAGGGTGAGTGGTGGGGTGGTGGTGGTTTGAGGGTGAGTGGTGGGGTGGTGGGTGGTTTGAGGGTGAGTGGTGGAGGGGTGGTGGTTTGAGGGTGAGTGGTGGGGGGGTGGTTTGAGGTTGGGTGGTGGTGGTTTGAGGGGGATTGGTGGGGGGGGTTGGTTTGAGGGGGAGTGGTGGGGGGGTGTTGGTTTGAGGGGGAGTGGTGGTGGGTGTTGGTTTGAGGGGGAGTGGTGGGGGGATTGTGGTATGAGGGGATGAGGTGGTTTGAGGGTGGTGGTGGTTTGAGGGTGAGTGGTGGGGGGTGGTGGTTTGAGGGGGAGTGGTGGTGGGGTGGTGGTTTGAAGGGGGGTGGTGGTTTGAGGGGGAGTGGTGGGGGAGTGGTGGTTTGAGGGGGGGGTGGTTTGAGGGGGAGTGGTGGGGGGGTTTGAGGGGGAGTGGTGAGGGAGTGGTGGGGGAGTGTGGTTTGAGGGGGAGTGGTGGGAGGAGAGTGGTTGGAGGGGGAGTTGTGGGGGGAAGTGGTGGTGGCGGGGGGGGTTGAGGGGGAGTGGTTTGAGGGGGGTTTGAGAGGTGATGGGGTTTGAGGGGCGAGGGGGGGTTTGAGGGGTGAGGGTTTTTTTTTAGGGGTGATTGGGGGGGTTGAGGGGGTAGGGGGGTTTGAGGGGTGAGGGGGGGTTGAGGGGTGAGGGGGGGAGGTTTTGAGGGGTGGTGGTTGAGGGGTGGTGGGGGTGTTTGAGGGGTGGTGGGGGGGGGAGGTGAGTGGTGGTGGGGTGGGGGGATTTAAGGGGTGTGGGGGTTGAGGGGTGGGGGTGTGTTTAGGGGTGGGGGGTGGCGGGGGGGTTGAGGGGTGGGGGGGTGGGGTGGGAGGGGTTTGAGGGTGAGTGGTGGGGGGGGTTTGAGGGTGAGTGGTGGGGGTGGTGGTTTGAGGGTGAGTGGTGGGGGGGTTGTGGTTTGAGGGTGAGTGGTGGGGGGTGGTGGTTTGAGGGGGAGTGGTGGTGGTGGGGTGGTGGTTTGAGGGGGGGAGGTGGTTTGAGGGGGGGAGGTGGGGGGGTGGTGGTTTGAGGGGGAGTGGTGGAGGAGTGGTGGTTTGAGGGGGGGAGGTGGTTTGAGGGGGAGTGGTGGTTTGAGGGGGAGTGGTGGGGGGGTGGTTTGAGGGGGAGTGGTGGTGGACTGTGGTTTGAGGGGGAGTGGTGGGAGAGGAGTAGTTGGAGGGGGAGTGGTGGTGGGAAGTGGTGGTGGGGGTTGAGGGGGAGTGGTTTGAGGGGGGGTTGAGGGGGGGTTTGAGAGGTGAGGGGGTTTGAGGGGTGAGGGGGGGTTTGAGGGGTGAGGGGGTTTTTTTAGGGGTGAGGGGGGGTTGAGGGGTGAGGGGGGGTTTGAGGGGTGAGGGGGGGTTGAGGGGTGAGGGGTTTTTTTGAGGGTGAGGGGGGGAGGTTTTAAGGGGTGGTGGGGGGGTTTGAGGGGTGGGGGGGTTGAGGGGTGGTTGGGGTGTTTGAGGGGTGGTAGGGGGGGTTGAGGGGTGGTGGTGGGGGGGGGGTTTGAGGGGTGGGGGGGGAGATGAGTGGTGGTGGGGTGGGGGTTGAGGGGTGGGGGTGTGTTTAGGGGTGGGGGGTGGCGGGGGGGTTGAGGGATGGGGGGGTGGGGTGGGAGGGGTTTGAGGGGTGGTGGTGGGGGGGATTTGAGGGTGAGTGGTGGGGGGGTGGTGGTTTGAGGGTTAGTGGTGGGGGGGTGGTGGTTTGAGGGTGAGTGGTGGGGTGTTGGGTCGTTTGAGGGTGAGTGGTGGGGGGGGGGGGTGGTTTGAGGGGGAGTGGTGGTGGGGGAGTGGTGGGGAGAAGTGGTGGTGGGGGGTTGAGGGGGAGTGGTTTGAGGGGGGGTTTGAGAGGTGAGGGGGTTTGAGGGGTGAGGGGGGGTTTGAGGGGTGAGGGTTTTTTTTTTAGGGGTGAGGGGGGGGGTTGAGGGGTGAGGGGGGGTTTGAGGGGTGAGGGGGGGGTTTGAGGGGTGAGGGGGGGAGGTTTTGAGGTGTGGTGGGGGGGGGGTTTGGGGTGGTAAGGGGGGTTTGAAGGGTGGTGGTGGGGGGGGGTTGAGGGGTGGTGGGGGGGAGGTGAGTGGTAGTGGGGTGGGGGGGTTTGAGGGGTGGGGGGGTTGAGGGGTGGGGGTGGTGGGGGTTGAGGGGCGGGGGGGTTGAGGGGTGGGGGGGTGGGTTTGGGAGGGGGTTTGAGGGGTGGTGGTGGGGGGGGTTTGAGGGTGAGTGGTGGTGGGGTGGTGGTTTGAGGGTGAGTGGTGGGGGGGTGGTGGTTTGAGGGTGAGTGGTGGGGTGGTTTGAGGGTGAGTGGTGGGGGGGGTGGTGGTTTGAGGGGGGGTGGTGGGGGTGGTGGTGGTTTGAGGGGGAGTGGTGGGAGTGTTGGTTTGAGGGGGAGTGGTGGTGGGGTGTTGGTTTGAGGGGGAGTTGTGGTGGGGTGTTGGTTTGAGGGGCAGTGGTGGGGTGGTGTTGGTTTGAGGGAGAGTGGTGGGGGGTGGTGGTTTGAGGGGGAGTGGTGGGGGGGTAGTTTGAGGGGGAGTGGTGAGGGGGAGTGTGGTTTGAGGGGGAGTGGTGGGAGGGGAGTTGTTGGAGGGGGAGTGGTGGGGGGAAGTGGTGGTGGGGGGGTTGGGGGGAGTGGTTTGAGAGGGGGTTGAGGGGGTTTTGAGGAGTGAGGGTTTTTTTGAGGGGTGAGGGGGGGTTTGAGGGGTGAGGGGGGGTTTTGAGGGGTGAGGGGGGGAGGTTTTGAGGGGTGGTGGGGGGGGTTTGAGGGGTGGTAGGGGGGGTTGAGGGGTGGTGGGGGGGGTGTTGAGGGATGGTGGGGTGGGGGGGAGGTGAGTGGTGGTGGGGTGGGGGGTTGAGGGGTGGGGGTTGGTGTGGTGGGGGAGGCTTGAGGGGTGGTGGTGGGGCGGGGGGGTTTGAGGGGTGGTGGTGGGGGGGATTAAGGGGGGGTTTGAGGGGTGTTGGTGGGGGGGTTTTGAGGGGTGGTGTGGTGGTGGGGGTTTTGAGGTGGGGGGGAGGTGAGTGTTGGTGGGGTTGGGGGGGGTTGAGGAGTGGGGGGGTTGAGGGGTGTGGGGGGGTTGAGGGTGTGTGGGGGGGTTGAGGGGTGGTGGGGTGGGTGTTGAGGGGTGGTGGGGTGGGGGGTTGAGGGGTGGTGGGGGGGGGGGGGGTTGAGGGGTGGTGGGGTGGGGGGTTTGAGGGGTGGTGGTGGGGGGGGGTTTGAGGGGTGGTGGTGGGGGGTTTGAGGGGTGGTGGTGAGGGGTTTGAGGGGTGGTGGTGGGGAGTTTGGGGGGTGGTGGTGGTGGGGAGGAGTTTTGAGAGGTGGTGGTGTGAGGAGGTGAGTGGTGGTGGGGTGGGGGGGGGTTGAGGGGTGGTGGGCGTTCGAGGGGTGGTGGGGTGGGGGGGTTTGAGGGGTGGTGGGGTAGGGGGGTTGAGGGGTGGGGTGGTGAGGGGGGTTGAGGGGTGGGTAGGGTTGAGGGGTAGTGTGGTGGGGGAGTTTTGAGGGGGGGTGGTGTGGGGGGGGTTGAGGGGTGGGGAGGCAGGGTTTAGGGGTGGTGGGGTGGGGAAGATGAGGGGTGGGGGGGTTGAGGGGTGAGGGGGTGGGGATGGGGTTGAGGGTTGAAGGGTGGTGTTGGGGGGTTGAGGGTTTTTTTTGGGGGGGGTTGAGGGGTGGTGGAGGGGTTGAGGGGTGGTGGTGAGGGGTGGTGGAGGGGGTGTTGAGGGGTGATGGGGGTTTGAGGGGGGGTGCAGGGGGGTGGGGGGAGTGCAGGGGGGCATATGTATTGTCATAAAATATGTATCTGCCGCCCACCCCCGCCCCCCGCTTGGTCCCCCGATGGCTGGGGCGTCTCTCCCCCAGGTTGGTCCCCCGATGGCGTGGGCCGCTCCCCCCTCCGCCCGGTTCGCCGTTGGCTCAGCTGCTTGTTTCTCCGATGGCTCGGCCGGCCGGCCGACGGAGGCGCGTTCCCGCGGCGGCAGGAAGCACCATATGTGGTCCTGGGCTGAGGCGGTGAGCCTGCGGGGCTCAAATTGGTGAGGTAGGGGGGATATAATTTATTGATTAATGGCCGCTCCCCCACTTACTCCTGGACAGTTGATGCGGGCCACGCCAGGCGCAGGGGTTTTCGGCGGCAGGGGTGTTCGGTGGCAGGGGTGTGAGGCAGCAGGGGTGTTCGGCGGCAGGGGTATGAGGCGCAGGGGTATGAGGCGCTGGGGTTTGAGGCGGCAGGGGTGTTCGGCGGCAGGGGTATGAGGCGCAGGGGTATGAGGCGCTGGGGTTTGAGGCGGCAGGGGTGTGAGGCGGCAGTCCTGTGGGAGGGGTGTGAGGTTTGAGGCCGTAGGCGCAAGGGTGTGAAGCGGCGGTTTTTACTGACTTACCTGGGCGTGAGGCGGCAGCTGGTGCACATCGTGTGTTAGGCAGTCTTGGAGAGGAGCACGCGGTGTGAGGGTGGTGTGTGTGTAAGAGTGGGTCAGACTGTTAGACCACCGCGGCCAATGAGAGCCGTGGGGGGGCGGGCGTGCCGAGGGACCAATCAGATTGGCCCGAGGCGGAGTGACGGACCGACGGACCAATCTGATTGCCCAGAAGCACAGCTAACATACGTTTTCAAAAATATATATATACAGTGGCGGCCGCCCTGAGTCTAAATCGGCTAGTTCCGCGGCTCTCTGATAATCCCGGTCAGATGCGTTTTTTTTGGTCCGGAGTGAATTGCGTTATTTTAGCGCTCGTGATATTAGCATTTTATTCTCGCTGTCTGCAATACTGCAATGCCGTGTAAAAACTCAGGGGGCGTTTGCGAGCTGCTGTCTTGGAAGTCTAATACCTTCGCGGTTCAACCTACGTCAGTACACAGTCTGTGTGTGCGCGCGCAGTAATTCTAAATTTGCATATTTACATTATACATGCATTTGCAGTGCTGTACTGTACAGTATGTCTCATTTGAAAATTGTTGAAACGCACAGGCGTGTACAGTACTGTAACAGTGTCACATTTCGGCATATACAGCGCTCTCCTTGCTCAGGATAATTAACTGCACTGCAGGGTATTTCAACTTCTTAATTTCTCTACAATGCAGTACATCTCTCCCACACCATTCCTTTGAACGTGTGTCTTTCTGGTTTCAATCACATTCCTGCTTGACAGCAGGTGATTACTGCGCATGCGCGTGTAACTTTGCCCACCACTGCTTGCTTGAGTGAGTGACCAAATTTTTTTTTTTATTCTAATTTTTTATTTTTTATTTTCTCCACAAGCCTGCAAAAACCATCTTGATATTACGATATTCAATCTGCGCTGTAGCTTTTGACTGCGACCCTGTGCGTTTGACTGCACATGGTTGATTTGTGTGTTTTTTATGTACTGTATTTGGGGGTGTAGGGATCAAATTATTATGATGAACTGCCTTTTGAAATTAAGGTATGTCATTATCTTTGAACTTCATGCAGCTGTACCCTGTAGCCCCCTCCCCCACGCACACACACAAGGCTCGCTCAAGGTTTTGAAACTCTTATCGACAGACACCTCCACAGAGTCATTAATTTTCTGAAGATTGTCATTGTGTTTTTAATCCGTCCCTAGCCGAGCATCAGTCACCTCACTGCGCCTGCGTGTAATCCTCTTTGGGATGGGAGCTAGTTGATTACTGCACATGCGCCTGTAACTTCACCCACCACTGCTTGCTTGAGTGAGTGAGTGACCAAAAAAAATAAAAATAATTTTTATTCTAATTTTTAAATTGTTATTTTCTCCACAAGCCTGCAAAAACCATCTTGATATTACGATATTCAATCTGTGCTGTAGCTTTTGACTGCGACCCTGTGCATTTGACTGCACATGGTTGATTTGTGTGCTTTTTACGTACTGTATTTGGGGGTGCAGGGATCAAATTATTATGATGAACTGTGTAGGAGGACATGTGCAGAGGTACACAATGGAGACTGTTGTAAGGTGAAATTAAAACAAGGCTTTATTGTGCCTGTCGCTTTAAACACAGCAAAAAAATCAACATAAGTGAAATAGTGAGCCAAACAAAACCTGCTCCACTATGGCATATATGTATCCTTATATTCCAGCCCATTTTAACTGGGTGGCTACCCAAGCTATTCATCAGCCCAAGTCATATAGATATATATATATAGACAACAGTCATTGGAAAATAAAGTCTTATACGAAAAGTCTTATCTGTTAGCTGGGCTGCTGTAGGGGAAGCTTCTCTTCTCTCTTGGATCCGCACCCGTGTGTGCTAAGGCAATCTCCGAGCTCCAGGTTGTCCCCTTTGTCTTGTGGTCAGCTTGTCGCTCAAGACATCTGTCCTTCCTTGGTTCAGCTCAGTTGTGGACTAAGGAATCTCTGCTCTGTCTCCTAGTTCAGCTCAGGTGTGAGCTAAGGAGTCTCACTTCCTGTCCCAGAGGTAGGCTTTTTCTACCACCTGTAATCAGCCAGGTGGTGTTAGTTAATTGCCTACCAGCAGTTAACCACCACACTGCTGGATTAGAGGCATATTTGTGAACAGGGATAAGTCCCCTGTTACAAACTGCCTTTTGAAATGATGTCATTTCTTTGTACTGCTGCACAGCTAATCCTTCATGCAGCCCCCTCGCACTCTGTCTCTCGCACTCTGTCTCTCGCACTCTGTCTCTCGCACTCTGTCTCTCGCACTCTGTCTCTCGCACTCTGTCTCTCGCACTCTGTCTCTCGCACTCTGTCTCTCGCACTCTGTCTCTCGCACTCTGTCTCTCGCACTCTGTCTCTCGCACTCTGTCTCTCGCACTCTGTCTCTCGCACTCTGTCTCTCGCACTCTGTCTCTCGCACTCTGTCTCTCGCACTCTGTCTCTCGCACTCTGTCTCTCGCACTCCGTCTCTCGCACTCCGTCTCTCGCACTCCGTCTCTCGCACTCCGTCTCTCGCACTCCGTCTCTCGCACTCCATATACCTACACCGAAATAACCTATACTGCTTTCTTCCAGATCTGACTCTCGAGCTTCACACGGGAGACATCGGAATCCCCCTTAACCCGGAAGACAGGTAGGGAACACCTCCACCCCAGCATATAACATTGCGGGAATGAGGGTACCTGGACATTGAGGGACTGCGGATCAGTAAGATCCCAGGTGGGATTGCTGATTTTGATATTGTGAAGCAGGGGCATCCAGACACTGGTTAAAGGGTGCAGGAAACTAGTCATTCACATCTGGCTTTTTTTTCTAAATCTAACATTTACACACACACACACACACACACACACACACACACACACACACACACACACACACACACACACACACACACACACACACACACACACACACACACACACACACACACACACACACACACACACATACACGTAACAAGGACTAATTGTAGTATAATGTAATACAATAAATAAACTAATGTAAAAAACAAATGTTGTTCTTACTAGGAATTTTTTTTTTTAAAGCGGGTCTGGGGGCGGGGCCGGGACTAGGGCGGAGTTGGGGGCGGGACTTGGTGGCGAGTAGATTTTTTTGTTCAGCGAGTAGATTTTTGGGTGATTTGTCGACCACTCTTTATATCTATATATATATTATCTATATTAAGTAGGCTAGCAATATATATATATATTCAGCACATTAGACACGTTTCCTTAAAAGGGGTTCGTATGGACAGCTTGAAACTAATGGTAAACAATGTTACTAATACCATTGGTGACTTGAAACAGAGTGACAGGATGTATATATGTTAGAGATAAGACTTGCTTTGCCCAGTTTCAAACTCTTTCCCACACATTGTATTCTGCTGATGCTATATGCTCTAACTTATATTCTGACAGGTGACCCGCTCTGGGCCTCTTGTCTGTTTTTCTTTATACATGAATACTAGGATTCATTCTTGTCTGTGTTTTAGCTTCGTGAGAAACAAGTATGTCATTTAGTCTAGTTAGCCAAGATAAGTGATTTATATCCCTTTGTCCTGAGCGTATAAGAAGGGAGCAATGTTAAGCATACGTTACTACCATCTACCTTCTAAAGATGCTTGTTACATTGAATAGAAGCATCTAATGAACTACCTTTATATATGTTAAACTGAGCTGACGTATATAGTATACTGTACCGCTGCTGAAAGCTGATTGAAGAAAATAATAAAGAATGCTGATTTTGACTGGCATCCCGATTCCTGAGTATTACATTGCGAAGGCTTTTCTAAACAAGTTAAGCCATATATATGAGGCAGTATCTGGTGAGTCCGGACTGATTAATAATTCCATAAAGGTAGTAACATTCAGAAAGTCATAATGTTCTCCAGAGGATAGCTGTACAGGGGATGCTTATAGTTCCACGAGAGAGGGTAAAACAGACCTCACTTCCGGTATAGCAGCAAGTTTCTTCTGGAGCTAGACCATAAATGTAGAATAAAAAGAAAGTTTTTGAGTAAGGAAATATTCAAATGTTACTCATGACCTCGTTGATTGAAGAGTGCGGTTTGGCTCGTGTGTAGAATACCAGAAGATCTCCTGTGGGGGACAGGATGTAGTGGTGCGCTGCCTAAGACGAAAAACGATGGGAGTCGGATCACAATAAGAAAGATTTATTTGGCTGTCAGCAACATTTAAAATAGAGATGCAGGAAACTCTAACGCGTTTCACGCATCTGTGCGCTTTTTCAAAGAGTAATGTTCCTCCTTGTAAGATGAGATTAAGTAGATCCTTCGGACCGGATGCTCCGCCACCTGTGTTCCACCAAAATGGTTCCCCACAAAATGGGAAGCCAGTTAAACAATGATGGAAGTGAAGTGGCGGCCCCACCAGTCGGAGTCGTCATACCATCAATAAACATAAGTGTAACAGGGACTTATCACTGTTTGAGAGAAACTGCCTCTAAATCCAGCAGTGTGCTGTTAATTGCACACAGGCTATCAACCAGACTCCACCTGACTGATTAGGACTTTTAGAAAAGTCTGATGTGAAAAACAGGTGAGAGATTCCTTAGCTCACAATGGAGCTGACATAAGGAAAAGGAGGGCTGTGTTCTGAGAGAAAGACAAAAGGGAACCAGAACTCTATGCCTGGACCCCAAGCAGCCAACTACCAGGACACCACTAACCTGAGAGTATTAGAAATATTATTGATGTTGGTATTGGATGATTCTACGATGATTTCTTTCATTTCTGCACGGACCCTCTTTCTCTGTGTTCGTCTAGTCCTCTTCCATTTTTTGCTTCATAGTGGTCAAACATAGATGGAGGAGGGAATTTCCTTCTGTGGCCTTGATTATCTACGGATTCATTTTCCTCTGGTCTGTAGTTTTCA
Source organism: Ascaphus truei (assembly GCF_040206685.1). Taxonomy (NCBI): domain Eukaryota; kingdom Metazoa; phylum Chordata; class Amphibia; order Anura; family Ascaphidae; genus Ascaphus; species Ascaphus truei. The sequence continues at coordinate 13,305,294 of NC_134502.1, forward strand.
TGTCTGCTCAAGGTTTATGTACCTTACAGGACATGAATTCTTTATTGGATGAACAAATTGTAGGTTTCGTGTCTGCTCAAGATTTATGTACCTTGCAGGACATGGATTCTTTATTGGATGAACAAATTGCTGATACAGTACTAACTCTTTTGAAAATGTATTTTCCTTCTGTTCAGATTTTGTTGATTCAGGGCTCAAAAACAACCAGTCTTCTATCCCTCTTATATGAAGGGATCTCATATCAAGAGCTTTGAAAACTTGTGGAGCATGACCTACATATACTAGCGATATAAATTTTCATCTGGTCATTATTCCAATATGACTAAAGACAAAAGTTTAGAATTACAAAATTTTAAAAATAATAAACAAATCATTATAAAGAGTGCCGACAAGGGTGGAGCGATAGTCGTTCAAAATTCTGACGACTATAGGAAGGAAGCCCTAAGGCAATTAAATGATTATGACTGATTCTTAAAACTTACGTGTGACCCAACAAGTGTTTTTTTTTACTCAAATCAAAAACACATTGGATCTAGGAGTCATACTCCAAGTGCTTAATGAAAAGGAAAGATCTGTCTTATTCGCTACTAATCCCACAATTTCTATATTCCATTATCTCCCAAAGATCTACAAATCTTTGATATGTCCGCCAGGTCAGTCCATCATATCAAGTATAGGATCTTTGGGAGACGGACTATCCAGGTATGTGGACTTTGTTCTCCAGCCATTGGTCCACAAATTACAATCATATCTCAGGGACTCCACAGATCTAATCAACTCACTTTCAGATTTCAATTGGTCACCACACTACATTTGGGTTACTTTAGATGTCACGTCACAATACACTACCATTAATCACACTCAAAGCATTACAGCCATTCTACATTTCCTAGCCACTTCACAGATCTCAAAAGCAAAGAGCACTTTTAACACTGAATCAATCTTATTTTTGCTTACAAGTAATTACTTTTTATTTGACACTCAATATTACTTATAGGGCACCGACATGTGAACTTCATTCGCACCTTCTTATGCAAACTTATTCATGGCATTTGGGAAAGCACTCTCATTTATGGTGGCACCAATAGCTATCGTCAGAACATCAAATTTCACGGTAGATTTATTGACAACCTGTTCCGCATTTGGGAAGGGGGCACTATTCTTTTAGATAGATTTGTGGCGTCCCTAAATTGCAATAATTACAATTTAAAATTTACATAGGTTTCTCATGCTCATCACACTGATTATTTAAATGTAACTTTTTTCAGATAAAGGCCTAGATCGCAGGGCCCTGTGGTATTATGTCCATTTGTAGCTCCGCTTCAGTTTTGTCTGGGAGCATGGTGGAAAGGCTTTAGGGCTTTTATGGTAGTGTCCATTTCCCCCCCCCCCCCCGATTCCCCTGTCCTGTCCCTTATGCTGTTAATAGCTCTCCTCAGTTCCTTTATTTCTGCCTAAAAGAGGGATTTTAGGTTGTTGTATAGCATGGTAATGTCACTCCTTATTACCAATTGCTTCTCTGGGCTCACGCCAGGCCCGCCAACAGGTGTGGTCTGCCTGGGTTGGCTTCCCGGGCCAAGTGAGTCAGGGGAGATGATTTATCTCTTTGATAAAGTCCCTGCCACAGGATGAAACGCGTTAGAGAGGTTCTTCCATGTTGATGTTTATGAACCAATAAAGTTTTTTGATACAACCGTGCTTGGCTGAGACTACAGAGTGTTAGCAGTGACCGCTTGGATTTTCACTTTGCCACTAGTAGCTAATATAAGCAACTGCACAGGTGGGAGAAGCGAGTATGAATGTTGCCGGCTGTGCAGCTGCTTATTCAAATACAACACAAACGTTAAGTACATTTGACTGTTATCAGTAATGTGATTGTGTCTGTCTGGGTCTATTTCACCCTCACTGTTGTGTGTGTCTGTGTACTTCTGTTTTTTTTTTGTCTCGTCTGGGTAGTGTGTCCATCCCGTTCAGACACCCCACGGGCCCCCTTACCGTCATCCACCTCACCTTCCCCTCACCCCTACCGGCATCCACCTCACCTTCCCCTCACCCCTACCGGCATCCACCTCACTTTCCCCTCAGCCCTACCTCCACCTTCCCAGGCCCGGCATCCACCTTCCACTCCCCCCTACCGGCATCAGCAGTCCTCTGCGCACCCTCCCCAGCCAGGGCCCTCGCTGCGGCTCCTGTTCAGATCCCCCACAGGTCCCCCCCCACAAGCATCCACCTTCCCCTCCTCCCCCTCGTACCGGCATCCACCTCACTTTCCCCTCCCCCCTACCAGCATCAGCACTGTCTTCAGGCAGCAGACACATCCTCCGCAGAGGCCCAGCATCCTCCCCAGCCAGGGCTCAGGCCGCGGTTCCTGTTTAGACCCCCCCACGGGCCCCCCTACCGGACATAATCGATCCAAGATGGCCACTTGCACCTAGAGCTCCATCTGGACCTTTGCAGAATCTGCAGCCATCCCAGCACGAATTGGCTTAAAAAGTTAAAAGAAACATAGCGGTGGCTAGCCCAGCCTACAAGGGGTGTATTGTCACTGTGATCGCTCGCCCGGGAAGTCCCAGAGAAATATAATATAAAGAGGCTGAGGCCTGACATCCCATGAGGCCTAACTCCCGGGGTAAGGCAGAGGCTCCCTTACTGCATTAACACATCCCTGACACAGTCAGAGGGTCCATCTCCCCTACCTGCTGGTGGGAGGTGAGCGATTGCAGGGAACAGCGCTGGTCGCGTCCACGCGGGAGCTTTGGTGTTCGTGCAGCGGCGGGTGTGCCGGCAGCACGGTCTGGGAACGGGGCTGAGAGGAGACATCGCTGGGAGCATCCATGGCCGCGTGCAGCTGCTGGGAGGTGAGTGAGAGGCCTAATCCCATCACAAGGCCCTGAGAGACCTGCTGCATGTAATGGGAGCTGCATATACACCACAGAGCACTGCAAGCCAAAAGGAGGAGTCCCACTTAAAGGGCCGGACACAACTATAACATTACTCCTATAGTACAAAGATTTCCTCACAAAAACAAGGCAGGCACAGCTGCATTTTCACTCTTTTCTGACCGGGCAGCTCACCTATGACCTGTGGCCTAATGGACAGAGAAATTAAGATGTAAGGTGAGGGCACGTCTCACCTGCTCCCTATTGCCAGCAAAGCACAAATGTAAATTCTCATCTACTCAGAATGTAACAGCTAAACAAGTCACTGTACATATCGTTTGGATTTGTAACCCCTAAAAGGCTGCTAGATTACTCTGCATTGTCATATGGAAAGATTTATTTCCCCGCTGAGCACCAATGTATCGCAAAAGGCTCAAAGAGTGGCGAAAGAGAGAAAAAAAAAAAGACATACCAAAATCCACTGACCCCACCTGTACCTCTGAACTGGAACCAGACCAGCTGGACAAATCAAAGTCTGCAGAGACATATGAATCCATCACACAGACCATTTATTCTAATATGAGGCAGAACAGCGCTGGTATGAGGAAGCTGTTTGCAGAGCTCAGGGTAGAGATGGTCACTAATGCGGTCCAGCAGTTTGCGGAGTTCAGGGAACAGACGGTCACTAATACGAACAGGCTGTTCGCATAGGTCAAGGGGGATATGACCAGAACTATCAACCAGATGTTTACAGAGTTTAAAGGAGAGATTGCCACAATAACTAAGCAAATCAATGACCACACATCTAGAATCAATAACATTGAAATAAGATTCTCAGACATAGAGGACCAAACTACCTCTCATATACTGCTCATGGACGAGCTAAAGAGACAAAACTCCAAAATTGACCATCAAGATAGATGACTTGGAGAACAGGTCAAGGAGAAAACAACATAAGAATTGTAGGCTGCTCTGAGGCGGTCAAAACAGATCTCCTTGCATTCGCCTCAGAGGATCTCCCCAGACTTTTAAAGATGGACACACACCCTATATAGTTTAATAAGTTCAACAATGTGTATTCCATAGCTCCTAAACATTACATTTAATATGTATTTTGCATAAAAATGGTATTTCAGTCTAACAAAAAAAAAAAACGCAAGTATGAATTTTGATCTATTCAATTTGATTTCCATTTTTTTAATGAGAACAAACATTACAGAATTAAGTTATATTTTCATTGTTTCAATCATTCGTCTATGAAAACACATTTTTCATTCATTTAAAGAATATAACTTTTATTGATAAAGAATGACAATGCAAATGTATATATTTCTATTCAAATTCAAATGTATTAATCCAATAACTTTTTATTCATTCCACCAGAAATGTGTTGTTAGAGTTTCCAAAATTTGGATGCCACATCACAACAGGTGCAGTATGTGTAGACATTTTTACGGATTTTATTTGAAATGTGACAAGACTAATTTTTTTCCGGAAAATTCTGATTACCTGATATATAAAAAAAAAAAAAAAAAAAAAAGGGGGGGGGGGGGGGGAAGATAGTTTCCCTTTGTTGACCAAAGTCTGCTACATTCTGGTGGTACTAGGCTCCTCCCCATAGGAATATGATGACTCGGGTGGGGCTTTGTTATACAAGCCCCACACATGTTGTTGGTAGCTCCTTAGGGGGATGGGGCCTTCTCAAGTTGACAGTTCTCAGTGGAGTTGGACTCCTCTGCCTCATTGAGTTCCTCCTTTCCTTGTATGCTAGATGATTCCTCCTTCCCTTGTATGCTAGATGATTCCTCCTTCCCTTGTATGCTAGATGATTCCTCAGGAGCAGAGATCGCCAATGCCTCCTCTTCCTCCTCAGTGGTCATTGGTGCATTGAGTGATGGGGTGTCCTGCTGGTCAGGACATACTGCCGTCACTGCTACCCGAATGTCCGATGTGCCTTCTGCTTTGTCTCCCTTGGGGGCCGTCTCTGTAGGGAGCCTGTCACATTCTGTGGTCTCTTCTGGGTCATCTGTGAAAGGGTTCCCACCCTGGAAGAGAAAGGAGATGCCATGAAGTCTGTCCCCTTGCACCACTACAGGGTGACAGTGACAGACAGAAGGGACTTCTGTTCAATGGTGTTTGTCCCTCCCCCTCCCCCGTGACAGAGGGGACTTGACCTCACCTTTATGTAGCGGTCCAGTTTCTGGCTGATGAGTTTATTATTCAAGATACTTTGTGCCACCGCTAAAGCAGATTTCTTAGACTGTTCCATCATGTTCTGGAAGGACACAAAGGAGGACAGTACAGGAGGGTAAGGGGGCAGAATCGGAATATGTGTATGGGTGGGAGAGAGAAAAAGATGGACAATCAAGGGAAAAAGTCAAAACACAGACTCCATCCTTATATCTGAGCCAGGGGGGCATATTGATAGCATGGTTCTACACACAGGTCAGCGCCTAATGTTAGTGTCTCTGCAACGGCATATATAGATTAGATTGTCAGCTCTTCCGGTCAAAAAGTACATGCTGCTCTATGTACACACTAGAAACAAAAAACAAGGGGAGCGCGAATCAATAAATGTATGCAAAATAAAATTCCATAGAATCAAAAGGCAGACTGGTTAACAATGTAGCCAGACTTACCCAACACCTCAATGATGCACAAGGGTTACAACCAAACCGCAGTCAATGCACTTCGTGGTGTAATCTACACAGGGATGGGTTAGTAGAAGATTGATATCAAATTAATATAAAGCATAAGTACTCACATGGCCTTTTACTTATGCAGTCTGCCTTTTGATTCTATGGGATTTTATTTTGCATACATTTATTGATTTGCGTTATTGATTTTTTGTTTCTACCATTTCCATCTGGGAACAAGGAAAGGTTCCCCTAAGGCTTTCGTAGCTGCGGACAGTGGACTCTGAAGGCGTATACCAGCATTTGAGTATACGCAGGGGACCTCTAGCACGGTAATACGTGTTTTATCATTATTCTTTTCATTTAAATTAAGTCAGAGAGAGCACCCAAGTATTCTTTTTCAACTATGTAAACATTAGAATGTTAGCTCTGCGCTAAATACACATTAAATTGCCAGCTCTGCGCCTCACCCTGCATTTCTGGTTGTGTATGGGGGATTTCAGGTGGCGCTGTAGAATGGTAAAGTGCATTGGTACGAAGATATCACAGGCAGCGCAGTGAGCAGCTTCAACCTTCTTCACAAAATGCTCCATCCCGAGGTCTGCAGAGGCAAAGAACACAGGGTAATCAGTCTCCGAGTGCCTTATTGGCCCAGTAACACCTTGTTAGGAAAACCAAGCTCCTAGGTGCCTTGTTGCCCCTGTAACATCTTATTTTAGTTCTTTGGTGTCTTATTACCACGCGTAAGATCCTGGTCCCTGTATATCTGGTGGATGGTGGCATTTAGATCTTCTATGAGCTGGCGTCTCTCCTCTGTCTTCTTTGTCTTATGCGTCACATATTCCTGGTGGTGGAGGAAGAGATCACGTCATGGGCGGTGGGGAGGGAAGACGACAAGATGGAGGAGAGGCAAGCAGAAGATCGTGTTTATAGGATAGGGGGAGGAAAGCAGACGAGAGGAAGAGGTTGGGGGGGGGGAAGGAATACCTCCAGGAAGTCAGCAGCCTGCGTGGGAAGTTTACCACCCACAAAGCGGAAATGTTCCTTGTGGAATTCGCTGTCCATGTGATGAGACATCTCCTCCTCATAAAATGTACGGAACTTACAAAGAGAGCAGATAAACTGTATCCTAAAAAGGTGGAGAGAAGGGGAGAGAAAGTGACAAGAGGGGTGGTTGGGGTGAGAGAAAGAAATGAGGGGGGTGAGAAAGACAAGAGAGGGGCAAGAAGGGAGAGATTAGTCTCACACACACTGGGGGGATAATAGGATCAGGAAACTAATCTCTTTTGGGGGCCTCTCTGCTTGCTTTATAGGATCAGGAATACTCACCTCTCCACCATACGATCCCGCTGACGCCTAGTCTGGGTCTCTTGCTGCTTTTTGATGGATGATGGTTTCTGTTCTGTCCCTAGAGGGAAAAGAGTGAATAAGCCGTTTAGTTCCAGATGTGCTGGGCTCCAAACCTCTCTCTCCCCCCCAAGCCACCTCAAGAGGTGCTGAACTCTATATCCCGAACATCCAGCCCTAGAGGCACAGGGATCTGTATCCCCTTCCTCGAAGGGCAGATACTTACCCTTCTCACAGTTCCCCGTCTCCTTTTCATCTTCCTCTTTGTCATTCGCATCCTAAGAAAGAAAATATTTTCACTATGTCACCCTGCAGGGGGAGGGATAAACTCCATGGGACAGATCCCTTCTGTTTGTGTTACTGTGTCACCCTACAGGAGGGGATTGGAGGGATGGACTGCAGTGTCATTGTCACTTACGGCCTTTTTGCCTTTTCCTGTCCCCTCAGCGTCTCCGTCTGCAACACAAGATGTGGATGAGACGTCCCTAACCTCTTAGCACCTCTGCTATAACTAACCCTTCTTCCTTCTCCTTACATAATCACCCACTTCACCCCTATCCCTTCCTGAATCCCACACCTCCCTTTCCCAATTCAACCCAACCTCTCTCCCAGGCCTCCACTCACCTCCTTCAGACTCTGACTCAGTGTCCTCGATGCTGGTACTTGGTCTCTGCTTCTTATCACGGGGACCACCCTCTTTCACCAACTTCCTCTGAGCGGCCTTCAAAAAGGAAGAGAGAAGGTGTGTTAACTAGTCTCAACACACACACACACACACACACTCCCCATAGTTATATATAACTCGCACACACCTCAGAATTTTAGATCTGCTCTATATACACATAAGAAAATAATTAAAAAAGAAAAACAATATACATCAATAACCTCAAGAATAACTGCAGAGAATTTAAACTAGAACTTAAAAATTGCTTGTGTGCTATGAGATGCACGTGGTCGACATGGTTGAAAACCAAAGGGAAATATGGCCTAGCTTCAACCCCCTCTCAATTGACCCCCTTACTCGGGAACCCGGATTTCCCGCCCGGCTGTTCCCGACCCCAATTCAGCCAATTTCAAGGCCTAAACATCAGAGTGGTTGCGGACTTGCTGGAAGACGACGAGGTCATACCCCTCCGAGAATTACGAATCAAACTAACGTCCCCTGATCTCCCTATATTCCAATACCTACAGATTCGGCACTTCCTGAGAACCCAATCACCTAACCTAAAATTCCCGCCGCGCTCCAGATTTGAGACCCTCTGCCTCAGAGGCGAGTACCAAAGGGGCCTCATCTCCGAGATATACAAAACACTAGAGGCGGCCCAGCCCTCCCCTAATCATTCATATATGCAAAGGTGGAGCGAGGATCTGAACACCAATATAGACCTTGAGGACTGGGAGGATATCTGGGAGGCAGCTACCAAAACTTCAATTTGTTCCGTCACAAAAGAAAATATCTACAAAATATTATTTCACTGGTACCTGACCCCGAGTAGACTGAGCCAAATCTACCCAGGCACCCCCGACGAGTGCTGGAGGGGATGTGGTCAAAGGGGGGACATGTCCCACATTTGGTGGACATGCCCGGAGATCCAAAAATTCTGGACCCGGATCCAGGGCCTTCTGACCGAGACCCTGGATATAGAGATACCCCTGGACCCCCTGACCTACGTGCTGGGAAAACCAGTCGACGACCTCCCCACCCCTATAACTAGGCTCACAGCAGCGATTCTAACGGCCGCCAGATGCTGCGTAGCAGCGGCTTGGAAAAAAATCAAAGCCCCCTCTAGAAGAACGGTAGTCACTAGGATAGATGGAATTATGGGTATGGAAAGACTAACGGCAATGCTGAATCAAAAAATGCCGCAGTTTTACTCAACCTGGGAACCCTGGCCAGGATCAGGCGCCATGACTATCACATAAACCTTACCGCAAGACTAGCCCCCCGACCTCCGAACCCCAAAGCTCCCCACTCCCGCCCTCCCCCCCCCTCCTCTCCCCTCTCTTTGTCCAAGTCGTTCCCAACTATCCACCCCTCCTTCGTCATCCCCTCTCTTTTTCACCACTGAAAATGGAAAACCGGACTATTGTGTGTCAACTCCTCCCATGTTATGTACATGTACCGCGCCGTATTCCTGTGATGGTTCGTCTACCAATATCTGTAACATGTACCAATACGCTGTTTGACACCAATAAAGGAAAAATATTTAAAAAAAAAAAAAAAATTGCTTGTGTGCTCAAATTGCAAGGGGACACAAACATTTATGAAGAACTGTTGAAGATAGTTGTTGAAAGCACTGAAAGAATACAATAAATAAACTGGAGGAATCCTTAATTAGGATAATACCTGATGAGAAAACAATGAGTTAACGACAAGAAATGAAGCAATCCCAAGATGCAAGAATCGAAAACCAAGAGCTCTGCAAGAAAATCCGCTAACCTGCGCTCTATTACCCTACCAGCTTTTGATTCCACTTACACTCCTTTCTCGCCTCTCTCAGCCCTGCTCCAGACCCTGACAACCTGGTCAGGAACTACAACTCTGCGCTATCCCCCTCTCTTAATCTACATGCCAGCTTTCTCTCTGCCGTTCTTGCCCTTCTAACCCCAGACCCTGGCTAAATTCCCACACACGCATGCTGCGTTCCTGCACTCGTTCCTCTGAACGCCTCTGGAGGAAATCTCACTCTCGCAGACTTCCTTCACTACAAATATATGCTATCCTGTTTCAACTGTGCCCTCTCTTGGGCTAAACAAACCTACTTTTCTTCACTAAATCAACACGCACAAGTCTAACCCACACCAACTCTTCTCTGTCTTTGAGGAACTACTCAGACCACCCCCAGCTGTCTCGTCTTCTTCCTCCATCTAACCTCAGGACTTTGCGGACTATTTTAAGGCAAAGGTGGAATCCATACGTCAGAACATCCCCTCTGTTTCCTCCTCCCACCCTACACCACTTCCTAACTCTCCTCCTGCCTTCCTTGACTTTTTCTGCTGTCACAGGGGACGACGTGTCACTGTTGATCTCCTCTTCTCCCTCTACCACTTGCCCTCTTGACACCATTCCCTCCCATTTCCTTAAACCTATTGATCTTACTATAATCCCTACACTCACAGATTTTAACTCCTCCCTCTACTCGGGTACCTTTCTCTCCTCCTTCAAAACATGCAACAGTCATACACAAAAACAGCAAGCTTGACCCTACCTGTCTTTCTAACCACCGACTTGTCTCCCCTCCTGCCTCTAAACCCCTTGAATGCCTTGTATTCTCTCGCCTGCTCCATTTTTTTCCACCACTTATTCTCTCCTAGACGCTCTACAATCTGGCTTCCGCACGGCTCACTCGACTGAAACAGCCCTCACTAAAATAACCAATGACCTCCATGCTGCCAAAGACAGAGGTCATTAAACTCTGCTCATATTACTCGACCTCTCTGCAGCATTTGATACCGTGGACAACCCTCTCCTCCTTCACATTCTCCATACTCTTAGTATTCGTAACAAAGCTCTATCCTGAATCTCCTCTTACCTCTCCCATCGTACTTTTAGTGACTCTTCTGCTAACACCTCCTCCTCCATCGATCTCTGTGGGGGTAATTCAGGGCTCTGTCCTGGGACCAATGCTCTTTTCGCTCTACACACTCTCTAGGTGACCTAATAACATCTCTTGGGTTCAAATATCACCTCTATGCTGATGACACAAAATTTACTTTTCATTGTCTGACCTTACACCTGATGTACAGACCATTCCTGATGTACAGACCAAAGTTTCTGAATGTTTCTCTGCGATATCATCCTGGATGGCCCTCCGCCGACTTAAACTCAACATGTCAAAAACACTCATATTTCATCCCAAACTTGGCCCCACTACCTCCTTCCACATTACTGTTGGAAGTTCTGTCATACACCCAATAGCGCAAGCACGCTGCCTAGGGGTCATCCTCGACTCCTCTCTCACTCAAAACGTATTTAAAACCTGTCGCTTTTTCCTCTGCAATATTACAAAGGTACACTCTTTCCTCTGTTGCTCGACTGCTAAAACACAGGCCCTCATTTTCTCCCGTCTCGATTACTGTAACCTCCTGCTGTCCGGCATTCCTGCCTCCCCTACAATCTATCCTAAACGCTTCTGCCAGAATCACTCTACTCTTTCCTAAAATCTGTCTCAGCGTCTCCCCTGCTGAAATCACTCTCCTGACTTCCTATAAAATCCCGCATCTCATACTCAATTCTCCTCACTTTTAAAGCTTTACTCTCTGCCCCTCCTTCCATCTCAGCCCTAATTTCTCGCTATGCACAATCCCGACTCGCGTTCCACTCAAGGATGTCTTCTCTCGACCCCCTTTGTATCTAAAGCCCTCTCCGCCTTAAACCTCTCACCGACTGCCCCACATCTGTGGAATTGCCTTCCCCTCAGTACCCAACTAGCACCCTCCCTATCCACCTTTAAGACCCACCTGCTTAACAAAGCATAAGAGTAGCTCCGCAGCCAATACTATACACTTGATACAAAAAGCTTGGCCCCTTGCAGACGCACTTACCAAAATGCCCTCCTGTCTCTGTACGTCCTTCCTACCTACCAATTAGATTGTAAGCTCCTCGGAGCAGGGACTTCTTTTCCTAAATGTTACTTTTATGTCTGAAGCACTAATTCCCATGATCTGTTATTTATATTATTTGTTATGTTTATGATTGTCACATGTATTACTGCTGTGAAGTGCTATGTACATTAATGGCGCTATATAAAGACATGCATACAAATAACTGAAGAAATAAGAAAATTTTACTGTGATATGGTGAGGAAGACTGTCAAAGATAAAAGCTTTTAGAAGACAAAGCAGAGACTTATGGTTGGAAAGAAGCAAATCATTGCACGCACCTACACATGAGAAGAAACCACAAATGATGTACCATGCATCCTTCTAGAATGGGCAAAAGCAAAAGAATCCATGAAGAATGGGAAGGCTCCCGGGGAAGATGGCATTGCAACTGAAATCTTGAAACAAGCTCGGGGAAGTAGAAAAATATACTTGAAAAACTCTGTACATGCTGCTTTAAGAACAGGAAAATTGCAGAGCAATGGAATGCCATAGTTATCCTCATCCACAAGAAAGGAGACAAAGACCACCTCAAGAACTATAGACCCTATAGCAGGCCTGCACAACATACGGCCCGCCCGCGATGACGCCAACCGGGCGCCAGTTAATGAATTAAATAAATTAAAAAAAAAAAGTTTAAAAAAAAAAGTTTAAAAAAATGGCGCCGATTCATCCCCCCCCTCCTACACCCCCTTCTCCTCCACCCCCTCCTCCACCACCCCCGGGTTTTGCGGTGCGCGGGGGCAGCAGCAGCATGAGGCAGCCGTGAGTATTTTTTTTTTCAATAGCAGGATGCCGGGGCAGGGCTTAGTACCGGGGAGAGAGGATGTGGTGATCTAAAAGGTGTGTGTATAAAACGGGCTGGTGGGGGGTGGGTGTGAAAAACGGGCTGGTGCAGAGGTGGGGGGGAGGGGGGTAGGCTGCTGACATGTGAGGGGGGGGTGGGCTGCTGACATGTGAGGGGGGGTGGGCTGCTGACATGTGAGGGGGGGGTGGGCTGCTGACATGTGAGGGGGGGGGGTGGGCTGCTGACATGTGAGGGGGGGGTGGGCTGCTGACATGTGAGGGGGGGGTGGGCTGCTGACGTGAGGGGGGGGTGGGCTTCTGACATGTGGGCTGCTGACATGTGAGGGGGGGTGGGCTGCTGACATGTGAGGGGGGGGTGGGCTGCTGACATGTGAGGGGGGGGTGGGCTGCTGACATGTGAGGGGGGGGTGGGCTGCTGACATGTGAGGGGGGGTGGGCTGCTGACATGTGAGGGGGGTGGGCTGCTGACGTGAGGTGCAGGGGGGGAAGTGATGTGAGGTGAGTTGCAGGGGGAGGGTATGATGTGAGTTGCAGGGGGGGGAGAGTGTGTCATATTGAGGGGAGGGGGAAAGAGTGTCATATTGAGAGGAGTGGGAGAGAGTTTCATTTAGGGGAGGGGGAGAGTGTCATATTGAGGAGAGGGAGAGTGTCATATTGAGGGGAGGGGGAGAGAGTGTCATATTGAGGGGAGGGGGAGAGAGTGTCATATTGAGGGGAGGGGGAGAGAGTGTCATATTGAGGGGAGGGGGAGAGAGTGTCATATTGAGGGGAGGGGGAGAGTGTCATATTGAGGGGAGGGGGAGAGAGTGTCATATTGAGGGGAGGGGGAGAGTGTGTCATATTGAGGGGAGGGGGAGAGTGTGTCATATTGAGGGGAGGGGGAGTGTGTGTCATATTGAGGGGAGGGGGAGAGTGTCATATTGAGGGGAGGGGGAAAGAGTGCCATATTGAGGGGAGAGGGAAAGAGTGTCATATTGAGGGGAGGGGGAGAGCGTGTCATTTAGGGGAGGGAGTGTCATTGAGGGGAGAGAGAGTGTGTCATATTGAGGGGAGGGAGAGAGAGTGTCATATTGAGGGGAGGGAGAGAGAGTGTCATATTGAGGGGAGGGAGAGAGAGTGTCATATTGAGGGGAGGGGGAGAGTGTCATATTGAGGGGAGAGAGAGAGTGTGTCATATTGAGGGGAGGGGGAGAGTGTCATATTGAGGGGAGGGGGAGAGTGTCATATTGAGGGGAGAGAGAGAGAGAGTGTCATATTGAGGAGAGAGAGTGTGTCATATTGAGGGGAGAGAGAGAGTGTGTCATATTGAGGGGAGGGGGAGAGTGTGTCATATTGAGGGGAGGGGGAGTGTCATATTGAGGGGAGGGGGAGTGTCATATTGAGGGGAGGGGGAGAGAGTAATATTGAGAGGAGGGGGAGAGTGATTTAGGGGAGGGGGAGAGAGTTATATTGAGGGAAGAGAGACATGGGGGGGATGCTGACTTGTGGGGGGGGATGCTGACTTGGGGGGGGGAGGCTGCTGACATGGAATGGGCTGGGGTATTGTGTGTTTGATGTGGGGGGGGGTATTGTGTGGGTGAGGGGGAGAGATGGGGGTATGAGAGATAGATGGGGAGTATCGTAAAGGTTGATAGTGAGGGGTTCTGGAGGAGAGATGATGATGATGATGATGATGATGATTTAACCCGTGCAGCCCAAATTTTTTTTCCTTGGAGCAGTTCGGCCCTTCTCACTTTACGAGTTGGGCAGGCCTATAGTCTACTTCCAGCCACTGCCAAGATTTTTGCAAAGATACTCACTAATCAGATGCAACAGACCTGGAATTATGCCAAACCGAGAGGATAAGCAGGATTTCGCAGTGGATACAACACAATGGACCACATCCAAGTCGTACAAGAAGTGATTTACCAAAGTAATGAATATCATCTACCATTTAGCTTAGGAATTCTAGATTTAAAAAAAATAAATAAAAAAAAATTAAAAAAGGCATTTGATTCTATTTACACCTCAACAGCCCTTGATGTACGAAGAAAACAAAAATGTTGAAGAAGCATACATTGATATTATAAAAAACATTTACGAGAATGCCACCTAAACCATTAGATTACATAAAGATAAAATCAAGATCAGGTTCAGCAAGGATGTGCGACCGGGAGCCATTTGGAAGAAACAAGACAATAAAGAGAACCTTGCACTGTGCCTCAAGGAGAACGTTTCCAACCAGTGTATTGTGCCCGTGCTCACGTATGGATGTGAAACTTGGACCCTAAATGCAAAGGTAATTCAGAAGCTTCAGACAACGCAAAGAAGTATGGAGAGATGTATGATGAGAATTACCCAAGGAGACAGAAAAAAAATAATCAATGGGTTTGGGAAAAAAAAACAAAATGAAAGAAGGTCGATGACATCACAAGGGTGAAGAAATTAAAATAGCAGTGAGTCGAACATATTGTAAGCAGAAACGATCATCATTGAACAAAGATGGTATTCGATTGGATTACAAGAAAGAGCAGCAGACCAAGACAACGACCAAAAGTAAGACGGGAGGAAGAAATCAGAAAATATGCTGTACCAATCGCAACCACAATACCTGGATGTTCCTTGGGAGGCCTTCAGCCCTTGTCGATCCACTGATGGATGATGATGATTATTATATCAATATGGGCATATATACACAGATCTATAGATAGTGTGTGTGCGTGCGTGCGTATGTAATATAACACACACACCCTCTGCTCCCAGGCTCCCTGTATCTATACACAGATGAGTGTCTTAGCTCCTGGGCTGCCTGTATACACATTATTGCCCCTGGGCACCAAGTATCTAGATAAAAGTCTCTGATCCCTGTATGTATACAAAATTAAACACACACAGTACACACACACACACACACACACACACACACACACACACACACACACACACACACACACACACACACTGTAACATTTTGGGCTCACTCTCTCCTTCCAGCTTCGCTTGGTCCGCTGTTTGAATCCTCCTCCAAAGTATGAGTTCCCAGTGAATGCTCTCAGCCCCTGATACCCCCCCAGCTCTGGGAAGGGCCCCGGGTTGAGAAGAGGGGGGGGCCGGCCTGCACCTCTGCCGCCTGAAGGGGCTCCGAAGTGACCTCTGAACCCTCCCCGTGGTCCTGCTCCCCACACCCGCTGGGGGGGATACTGTTGGCGCTGCTCCCGGCGGCTCCCATATCCTGCATCTGGCTCGGAGTACTTGTATGTGACTTGATCCGTCAGATTGTAGGAATCGTACCTGCGGATAAATGGAGGAGAGAGGAAGAGAAGAAAAAAAGTGGGGGAGAAAGAAGCAGAGATAGGAGGAAGGAAGAGAGGAGGGTAAAGACATGGGATGTTAGAGTAACAGAAAGGAGGGGCCAGTTGCGGCAAGAGGGGTGTAGTGAGGGCGAGTGCTGCACTCACCTTACTGCCCCGTAGTGTCCCTCTTGCCCCTCGGGGATCAGACCTGTGTGTGTTGCCCCATCAGTCGTGGCTGTGGGGTACGAGGTGTCCCAGGCTTTAGATGCATAGGCGTACGTGGCAGTGGGGTCCTGTCCATAGTCATATGTGTAGGATCCATACCCTGAAGGAGACACAGTTACCGGTGATGAACAGAAAGTGACCTATGGAGTCCATCCCTTCCCATACAGAGGGGGGAGGGGAAGGGGGGGGGGGAAGGGGGGGGGGCGGGAAGGGGGGGGAGGGGGAAGGGGGGGGAGGGGGAAGGGGGGGGAGGGGAAAGGGGGGGGAGGGGAAAGGGGGGGGAGGGGGAAGGGGGGGGAGGGGAAAGGGGGGGGAGGGGAAAGGGGGGGGAGGGGGAAGGGGGGGGAGGGGAAGGGGGGGGAGGGGAAGGGGGGGGAGGGAGTTGCGACACTAACAGTCATACCTGTGGTGTCTGCAGTGGGCCAGCTGCTATAGCCTGCAACAAAAACCCAACAAAGGCACAAAGGTTATATTTTATAATAGGTGTTTGCATACATCAACACAGACTACATTTTTTAATGCAACAAGAAAATGTAAACGTAACATAAGATCAGCGAGAGCTAATGTAATATAAGGTATCAAGGACATGCTGTGCATGATATATATTATATATAATACACAGATATATACCACACACCACACACCACACACCACACACCACACACCACACACCACACACCACACACCACACACCACACACCACACACCACACACCACACACCACACACACCGTCTGCCCCCAGGTATCCTCCTGCAGCCGCTGCTCTCCCGTCCATCCCGTCGCTCCGGCCTCTCCACGCCACCCGCTCACCGTCCTTCCACCTCTAACCACGCCCCCCGTCTCTCGCTATTGGCCGAGGCTCGCGTTGCTGCTTCCTTTCCTGCTCGCTCAGTGGTCTCTTGGACCGTCACTCTAGCCGGCTGTGTTTCTTCATTGGTGAACCGCTGTGTTCCTCCAAGGCATGAAGTCCGCCTTGTCCGGAAAGGAGAACACGGAGCATTCCAGCTGCAGGGTTCAATCTCTATGGTGCCTTGGGTTGAGATCCAGCGCTGAGTGGACCACACGCCAGTTAATCACCGCTTTTCCGGACAGTGACAGGGACGCTCCTACTGCTACCTTGTTTCTCTATGGTACCTATACATAGACACCGGAAGTGGCCCCGCAGAGGGACTTTCAACATGTTGTTATGATGCTGCCACCATGTTAAATGTAGCCTATTTATCAATATATATACACACACATCCCCCCACTACAGGTAGATGTTAAAAAAAAAAAGGGGTATTTAATCCACCTCCCTGATGAAGGGGCCTTGAGATGTATGAGTGTATATATGTCTTTATTTATATAGCACCATTAATGTACATAGCGCTACACAGTAGTAATACACGTGACAATCATGTAAATAACAAGTAATACAGAGATGGCTCTGAAACGTTGGATATATTTGGATATGGATTAAATGCCCTTTTTTCCCATATACCTGTAGTGCTGTGTCTCCTTCCCTGGTCATTTGATTTTGGTCAAGTATCTTTTTTATACTATTTATGACGAGTGCACTTGCTAATTGTATATATGATGTGCTTTCTCTTCCCTTTTTTTTTTTTGTATATGTACATATATACACACACACACTGACCCCAACAGCCCTGATAACTCCCCCAACACCCATCCTGATAACCCTCATAAGACATTTACACATAACTATACCCCTATCCTGCCACATTATTATATGAACCAGCCACATTACCACTTACTCCCAGGCTGAGCCGGCTGCTAAGAGAAGGCGCTGGCAGAGGGGCTGCGGGTGCAGAGCAGTCACCTACACATTGGAGGTCCCAATATACGGTTTCCTGCTGCTGCAGTCACTGGGCCAATTAGAATCTACAACTACGCTGATAGGCGGCCATGTACGCGGGCAGCCTATCAGCATCGACAATGTTTCTGATTGGCCCTTGGTCGCAGTGAGAGTGAGTCTAGCTATTGAAACACTTCATTTAAGAGGTGAGTTTTAAGATTTGGCATAAAGGTGAAGAGAGAAGTTTCTTGGCATATACTGAGTGTAAGAGAATTCCACAGGTAAGGGGCAGTGAGGGGGAAAGGTTTAAGGCGAGAGAGCAGTAGAGGTCAATGGGGTGGAAAGGAGACAGTTATGGGTAAAGCGCAGGAGACGAGTAGGGGCATATTTTGAGAGATCAAAGCTGATATGTAGGGAGAAGCAGAGGAGTGGAGAGTCTTGCAGGTAAGGAGGAGAACTTTGTATGTGATATGAAATTTGATGAGAAGACAGGAAAGGGATTAAAGAAAGATGAGAAGGTGAAATTATTCTAGCTGCAGATTTTTGCTAAGCTTGCAAATGACAAAGTTACAGGGCAGGAAGGAAAGAATAAGTACGCAACCCAAAAAAACAACCCAAATGTGTTAAAAAGACCAATGTCTATAAGTGATACCACAAATTGTGTTTAACCCCTCTATATCCTAATATACTATGCAACGATATCAGGCACAACCCTACTGCGGAAGTGACAAAAAATATAACCATACATAACCGTAGGTAAGTTGCATGTGCTGCTATTGTTACAGAGAACTAGAGACAAAAGACAAAAAAAATCAAGCGCAAAACGCAAATAGTGAAGTATATCAAAACATATTTAGTGCAGCAGCAAACTGTACAAGATAAGACGGCATGTAAACTGAAATCTAAATTCATTGCACCCTTTAAAAATCCATCTGTCAATGTGTTTATGAGATTAGTCAAAAGAGATCTGTACACTTACCATTAAAGGAAACATCATGTCAATTTCAATCTATCCCTAGAGGAAAAAAGGCTTCTGAAAGGGATGGTGGACAATAAAGACATAATCTTTAAAAAGGCAGATAAGGGTGGAGCACTGGTCTTAAAGGATTATTCACAGTATAAAAATGAGGCATTGAAACAACTCCCGAATGAACAGTGTTACATGAGACTAGATAGGGACCCTACCGTTGGGTATCAGTTAGAACTAAAGGGCATTTTACAATTAACACACACATTCCCAGCTAGCTCAAACTCCCACACCCACCACATCATGAATATATATTTATGTCAAAAAGAGTGCTACTGGGCATGGCAAATGTATACAACAAAAGACAGGGGTGCCCAATGCTACATCCAATTGACAAAACATAAAGTAAAAAGCATAAAGTTTAAATACTTCAATAATAATAATATTTACTTGGTTATTTAGTTAAACCCTTTGGCCAAAGCGTCATAAGCCTGCATAACACGTCAAGGTATAACCAAAATAAACGCAGGTCCTACACTACACTGTGAACCCTTCCCTTTACCTCTGTATGAGGGGAAAGAACCATAGCAGTCCTGTTCTTTGCAGCAAAGTGAAAAGACCTCCCAAGTTAAAAAGGTGAGGAGGAGTGAGCTCTGGGGGGAGGTGGAAACACGAGAGAGAGAGAGAGAGAGAGAGAGAGAGCACCGGCAGGACAAGCAATTGGATGAAGGACAGACAAATAAGGAGCCTGAAGGATGTCAACACCGGAACGATCGTGAGGAACGGGACGACGCTGGATTATGGACTAATGTGGGACACCTGGTGATGGGTTTATAAGAAGGTTCTGTGAAAATAGAGTTTCATGCCATTTCGCTTTTGATAAAGGCCATGTAAGGCCGAAACGTCACGTCAATAATCTTTTGGCAATAAATATTGCATTGGAAAATCCGCAGTTTCCTGTTCTTTATATCTTCCAGTGATTATTGGATTACCACAGAGAATCCTGAACCAGGAGCACTGGTATTTGTATCTATTTTATTTATTCAATTGTCAGAGGTGTGAAGCAGTTTCCCTATTTGAGTAATACAGTATATGGGAAGAAGACCATGTATTTAACAACAATCCATTTGGTGCAAATCTGCTACTTTTCCGTAGATTTATTGCTGATATTATTTTTATATGGTGAGGTGGTGCAAAATCTTTAGATGATTTTATCATTTTTTTAAATGTTAATACTGTACAGTAATTATAATTTACATTTTGCATCTAATTATAGTAAGTCTGGAGTCAACTTTTTAGATCTATATATATATATATATATATATAGAGAGAGAGAGAGAGAGAGACCTTTTATTAAAACTAAAACTTTTTTAAGAATGATGATACTAATAATTTTATTTCTACCAAAAGTTGTCACGATAGATGTTACCTAGCTAACATTCCTCAAGGACAATTTCTAAGATTAAGGAGGAATTGTTCAGATATAGACATCTATAAAGAACAAGCTGGGGCATTTTAGAAAATACATTTCTAGACAAAAAAGATTATTCTGAGCCACTTGTAAGATCAGCTAATAATGACATTCTTAATGTCGACAGGAAAGATATTTTAAATTACAAACCCAAGAAGAAGACTCCAGACAATTTTAGTCCTTTTATTACTAAATATAACAAAGAATCGGGTATAATTCAGAAAATAATACATAAATACTGACACCTACTCCGTAATGATGAAAATAATTCTTACCAGAGAAACCTCAAGTAATTTTGTCCAGAGCTCATAACCTTAAAAATCAATTAGCCACAAATGCCCTGAGAAAAAATGACAATATACAGTAAGTGGATCTAAGTGGATGACAGACAAACACAAAAGTTTTTTTTTAAATGTCTGAAATGTAAGGTATGTCAATTTAGCAAGTGTAAGACAGACTTTTTTTTGTTCTAACACTACTAAACGCAAATTCAAAATGTAACAATTTATAAACTGTAACTAGAAAAAGGTTGGTGTATATAGCGCTAAAAATTAATATTATAACAATAGTGAAATACAATATCTAATAACAATACCGTGATATAAATAGTTAAATAAAATAGGCAAGGCTGCCAGGAGAACTAACTCAAACACAGTTAGTGAAACACAAGAAACACAATACAGACCGGCGCCTTAGAGTCCAAATGTTGGGATATAATACAGTCCAATGAATGGTTGGAGATATCCAATAGATAATAATCCAGTCCTGTAATCAGCAGTTTCCTCAGCAAGACCAATGATGTGATATGCAGGGAAGACAAGAGAACAAGATCATAGTGTACCAAAATATGGTTAGAACATATAACACATAGACAAACAAGCACATACAACAAAAAACATATAGGCTGACTAATAACAATTATGATTTAATGAACACAATAAAATTCAGCAAACTGGTGACGGGCAGATTCAGGATCCGGTTGTGAAAAACCGGAATCCTACTTACAGCAAGTCCTCAGAATATGTGCAGGTAGTGGAGTACAGATGGTCAGCTGTGGATGATGGTGGACCCGTGCCACGTGTAGACGCTCGCAGGTACCTCCTCAGATACTTCTGGTATCGGTCCTGCTTCCAGCTTCACGAGATCACCACCGCTCGCAGCCGGAACTGCGTCACGGCGGGCGGGACAATCGCCTGCCACTCGCGGCCGGAAGTGCGTCACTGGGGGCGGTACGCCGCTCGGAACCGCCGAATCTCACCAAATCTGTCCTCAATTGATAATATCACTGCTGCTCTGGGTACTGCTGCAAACGTCTGCTCCTTTCTCAGTATAGCTGTAAATTGTTCTAAACGGCCCAACGCGTTTCGTGCGCATGCGCACTTCTTCAGGGGGTGGCACGGGTCCACCATCATCCACAGCTGACCATCTGTACATGAAATAAAAACAAACAAGGTACATAGCATAATACCGAAAGGCTAAAACATGTATAGCACACACTTAAACAAACAAGAAATGTGCTAGTGGAAGCTGAAACGAATAACAGGTGAACTGAGTAATTATAAAAACATTTAATAAACGACACGATAATAAACACTAATGAGATATGATATCCTATAGATAAGTCCCACTGAAACCTCCTCTACATCAGACAGACTGCCCACTTACCAGATGGAAAGTGGCAGTAAGCGGTGGAGATATCTGAGAGTCTCCCCTCTCGTCTTTGGCACAATAGTTCCTTGCTCCGCTCTCCGACACAGGCTGCGTCCTCTCCTCCCGCAACTTCCGTCCAGGCAGCACGCCACTCCTGGTCTCGCGAGGTCTGGATATAATGAGTACCTGCCAATTGGAGAGGAGACAATAGAACTTTAGACCTCTCACATAGGGAATCCCTTTTGGATACATAGTTTAAACACTCCATCCAAAAACACTCAATATTGATATTGATGTTAATTCATTTATTAATTAATTTTTTCGTTTTATCCACAAGGTGGATCTGTCTCTTTTTTTAAATTATAATAATTACAATTCTATCTGTTAATTTATATGATGGCGTTAATTTATATGATGTTTTTATAGAACTGCTATTTATTATCAGCCAGTATTGTATTTAATCTCTACCACCATCTTGTGGCCATTCTATCTTGTTACACATGCCTAAATATTAGATTTTATGTATTTTAGTCCTGTTTTTTAACCAGTTTTTATTTAATGTGAATCTGTTTATTCTGAATTTATAAGATATTATTATATGTCATGCTATGTTTTAATGTAACACACCATTGGAGTTTATTAATGATTATGACGTCATTGATTTTAAACTATATAAATTATCTGAGGTCTTTCACACTTCCATAACCCCTGAGAAAGCTCATGCCTAGAGCGAAACGCGTAGGATTGCCTATTGCTTGTCCGACATCGCTCTATTGTGCGCACAGCTCTCTGCCTCCAATGCACTGACACGACACTGCAGATACATCTGGGTCCAAGACCAGCTTCCCACACAGAGCTTCGCCACTGACGAATGACGTCACCGGACGGCAGCAAGCTCTTTTTGAGCTACCGGCGTTATCCTGCAGGAGCAAGGAAGAGGTTCCCTCTGCCCAGGTGCCCACTCAGGGCCTGGTTCGGGACTCTAGATACGGAAGGCCAGCTTGCAACAGAAACACTAGAAGGGGGATAGACCATGTGGCTCCCTATGAGGTTTCAATACCCCAATCTAAAGCCTCTGACTACTTTTCGTTTGTGATTTTTATTCTTTATTCCAATACACCTTAAGTTACTACTCAGTTGCACTATTGTGTTTCTTTGTATCTCTCCCTATATCTTTCCTGCTGAGGAAAGTATATACTGTGGCAGGACAGCCTCGCGGCAGGGTCAGTAAGACGCTAGACACTGTGTAAAGTTTTAACTGTAGTGGTTTATTAACCACAAACAAATAAACATAATGGGTATTGCCCCTTAAAATCATAATAAAACATAGGAAATTAACACCTATTCCCTTTAGGGAAAGCTAACTACACCACAGCTTTCGCCCTAACTAACTGCATGGCCAGCTAAGCTGGTTCCCAAGCTAACAATCAGCTAACGTCAATCTGATGTCACTTGACGCCGCCTATGCCAGAGAGCCGGTAAGGAGGGGGAGGGAAGGGGGTGCGCTCAGCAGGGGAGGAGAGCAGACAGGGAGACGCAAACAAAAACGTTTGCACACCCCTGCACTAAACCACATGTACTGTTCCACCTCTCCGTAACACATTGCTTGGAAGGAGGGCCCAAAAAAACAAGGGCATACTACTGTAAACACCCTTTCCTTCCTCTTACGGGAGATTTGGCTGCAACGGGGTGTTATGGTGCTACCTGTTAGGCTGCATCCCCGTGCCGCTGACCGAACTCATGCTTGAGAGTGGTGACGTCACCAACTCTCCAAGCATGAGCGTTCGGCTGTCCGGCAAGTTTTTTGGTAAACTCGAGCGTGGGGGCGTGGCCTAACAGTGACTGGTGCTGATTGGCTGAGGAGGTCATGTGACCCCTCAGTGCGCCACAAACTCAATTTTACCTGTCTCGGCAAGCACCAAGCGCCTGCGAACATATGTGCATGGGTGTGCGCGCGTCGCGTGAGCGTGGCAGGACAGATTCAAATTGATTGTGCTGATCGCGCTAAGCGTGGTCAGCGACAGCGTGGACGCAGCCTTAGGCCGTGCTTATAGTGCCGGTGACGGCGACGCGAATTCGCCCGAAAACAAACGCATTACCGTGGCCGCGTGCGCTTATAGTGCACGCGATGGCGACAAGCGACGGAGCGACGGAGACGTCGCGAAAACCCGCCGCCGCCGGCAAAATTTGATTTGACGCGACGGCCCTTGAACAAATCAAATTGCGGGATTCCCGCGATGCGGCCGACTGTCGCCGGTAGCGACGGCGATGGGTGACGTCACCCATCGTATCGCTGTCGCCATCGGCAGCACTATAAGCGCAGCCTAAGGCTCACAAGAGGCCTAAGCCTCCGTGCTTGGTGGAGGCTGGGGTGGCTGGTGCAGCAGGAACCCCTCCACCCGTGAGGATCCCAGCGTTGGTGGGATAGGCCCTCAAGGGAACTAGTATACCTATTATAGTAAACCCTACATAAACACAATCCAAACAATGTATATGCAACACACTTTACTCGGATCCCCTAGCCCTTCTGGTAACACAGTACATACACTACAATAGCCACAGATAATACCAACAAGATAATATCCCCCAAAGTAATGAGGGTGCCCTGGGCACCTACAACCGGATGTTTGCAGAAAAATCCCACCCAAGTATATGTGAGGGCAGAGCTACCCTCCCGTAAAGAGTTGGTGCACGTGGTACCTTCCTGGCTACTCGACTACACCAGGGGATTTGTAGACAGGCTGCAAGCGTGGTTCCATGATGCAGAGCCTCCGTCACAATCCCCTCTCGCCTCACGGTCCGTCACGCCTCGCGGTGATCCTCCTGCTTGGGAATCCTCCTTACCAGCGCAGGTCCCTCTCCGCTGATGCCAAACGCAGAATCCCTGAACTATGGCAAGCCCTACAACACTCCACCAACAGGGTAGGGGAAGCTACAGGGAACGGATCTGGCCTAATCCAGGTGGCTGACTTGCTCCCTGGACACTGCCTCTCCTTTTGCCGGCTTCGTCAGGACTGCCTCGTTGTCTCCAGTCCCGCGGAAGACATCCTGGTCTGCAGCGCTTCTTCTTCCGGCGGCGCCATCAACAAGATGGCCGCAGCCATACACACAGTCCGAAAATACATGCAGCACCAACCACAAAATGGCCGCAGCATCATCCCCCGAACCTCCCGAGCGATGGAACCACTGCCAGGGAGGAGGCAAGAGAGGGTACCCTGCTACACTCTTTTTTGCTAACATTGTGTTCACAATAATTAATAACCTGGGAACACTCAGTCAGCACTCTTTTAAGTTTTATATCTGTGTGAATCAATGCATTGTCTACTGCCACTAGTCTTGGTAGCAATGCGTGACTGACTAAGTACTTTATTGAGTAGTAAATTCAATTCAGTAACAACAATAAGTAACAATAACAATAAGTAAATAACAATAAGTAAATAACACAACTGATCAGAGAGGCTGTCAGGCAGACTGTCTGAGGTAAGCTTTCTGGGTGCATAATTGGTCACAGACTGACTTGTCGCTGCTGTCAAAAGCTCGTGTGGTCAACTTATCAAAAAAAGCTTGTGTGGTCAACATCATCATCATCAACCCCGGAAGAAGTCGCACAGAGCGACGAAACGTACGTCGGGTCTTAGCCGACATGACTGTGTCACTTTGTAAATAAATATATATAACTCTATGAGTATAGCTACGAACGCACAATATATAGTTCAAATTGGATCTTAGCAGATATGACTGTGCCACCTTGCAACAGTTCATCTTGTCACTAAATATATATTACTCTATCAGTACAGCTGTGAACGCGCATCATACATTTTTAATCAGGTGTGCTGCTCCGTGTATGGGATACTATAGGGAGGACTGTGTAACTGATTGAACTTTCCAGCCTCCAACTCCCCTTGAAATGGGAAATAATAAACTACACTATAGAGTATATATATTTGTATAAATTATTCTTCAATAACTATAAGAACAGAGTAAAAATATTCCATTGATTTTGGATTACCCTAGCCCTACAAATTCGCCGCGATTATTCTCTATCTCAACTGATATTTACAGTCAAAGATCTAATATCCCAATAGAGGTATATGATATCCACGAAGGAAGAGAATATTCTGCTACGCGGGGTTTTTATATGTACATGCGGTATCCACTAACATTAAGTCCTAATCCATTATGCGCATATATATTTACCTTGATAATTGTAATCAGTACAGGATCACGCCATCAGACGCTGCATACTAAGTGTCACACACATGCGCATTTGGTTCCACTAGACTCTGTATGAAGGCTCCTATTACTTACCAACCATCACTACGGTTACTTTATAACCCGTTGTGTATGATTTTGAGAGGTCCGTCTCTATTTATACTTACCTTGACACCGGAGACTGCCACTTTCGATTTTGTTCACGCGCACCATGGCGCATGCGCAGTACGCCACACTGCGCTTTCGTCTGTCTGCATAATATGTTTGCGCACACTATATGTATTGCTGTTCTACGTTGTCAGGCACCACTACGTTACTTCACATGAACACATTTAGGCATTCATTAACACGTCGTACACTTTTTTGAACAATTTGTATCACAAGGGACATTCTATATATTTATGTGAGAGCTTCCAGTGTATTCTAGTAGGTTACCACTCTGATACCTATACATTAGAGATACCTATCTACCTTATAGGATTTTACTTATATGGATTATTACCCAGAGGGACCCTGTTTATAGCTATATGTCCTCCTTCTGGGATATATATCTATTTTTAACCATTAGTTTATCACATTAATAAAATTGATTTTAATTTTGGATTTTCAGCTGCTTCTGACCACATTATTATATAAATAGGTCTGCAGTGTGCCACTAATTGGGATCTTTTTTGTGCACTTTATCTTTAAAGTACACTTCTCTAGTAAACATTGTATCTCCTCCCAGGCGGCACGCAATTACCTCTCCAGGGGTTCTGAGCGAGGTGTCCACACACGTTGTCTATCCAGATGCAAATATTTGTACCCAAAACTATTTCCTTTATTTTGTACAACGACCTCGTGTGGATTGGATCGAAAGCATTTGCCAGATTTAAGTAGACCACATCAACTGCATTGCCCTGCTCTAAATTTCCTGCTTACCTCCTCAAAGAAATTACTAAGCATAATTTGGCACGACCTATGATATCCTTCATAAATCCATACTATTACTAATGTTGTTATCTTTTTGGTATTCCTAAATATTATCCCTTACTAAATCTTCTAGTATCTTCCCCACTATTGATGTCATGCTTACATGTCTGTAATTCCCTGGTTGTGATCCAACTCCCTTTTTAAAGAAAGGTACCATGTCTGCTTTATACTTTGCTTGTGGTACTGAGCCTGTGGAAATGGAATCCGTGAATATTACATGTAATGGTTTGGCGATTACGGAACTTCACTCCTTAAAAACCCTTGGTGTGCATGCCATTGAGGACAGGTGCTTTATTTACCTTAAATATATTGTGTTACCTCTGTAAGAGGTGTAATACTGACTGTAATAGGGTTACTGACCCTCGCCTATACACAAACAGAATAAAATAATAACTTTAATAATTAAATATATTTTAAATAAATGTAACAAATTAGTACAGGGGATAGGTACATTTAGGTAAAGAGTCAATTACTAACAACTCTAAATGCTAAATAAAAGAAAACCAATACTAACATATTAAAATCAACATTAAAATAATCAATACACTAACTTTAATTTTAAAAAGGGCTAAATCTCACTTTAATTCAAATGTATTTCATCCAACACTAGTCTTTGAATCATGTGGTCTGATGAGGGGACAGGAGCTTCTCTCTCTCAGCTACCCCTGTAATCTCCATCCATATCTGCTTTTATTATATGTTATTACTCTGTCGGACTACCTATTTACTGCACTACACATTTCCTTTCCTATCTTCTCTAGTTAAGACACTATCTCTGTCATCTGCCATTCTCATGCCGCCTCTTTCCCAGTCTCAGTCCGAACTGCTTTTATCTAAAAGAGAAGCTTCTAAAGCATATTTACAGGTATTACTGCTAGCACCAGGAAGTCTTAAAGGACCCCCCCCACCCCACCCCACCCTACTACCACACCTCCATCTTGGGAGGTTTCTAAGGCTGGATCCATGGTGAGCGCTCACGACCGTGCGCGCGACGTCACCCGCGTTTTAGGTGCAGCGATCTCTGGCCGGGGTAGACGCGGCGTCACGGAGATGGTTCACCCTCCTGACCCGCGAGAAAACAGTTCAGTTTGTCTCATTTTTCACGCGCTTTTGAGTGGCACATATAATGGATCGTGCGGTCTCGCCGACCATGGACGCAGCGTAAGGTGTTGCAGCAAAGTGTTTATGATGCCTCTCACACTGTTGCAGTCTGTACAGTTCCTTTTACTAACATTTAGCCATTTATACTTGTTATTCGGGCGTGGAGCTCGTCAGTTAGGCAGCCA
The DNA here is from genome assembly GCF_040206685.1 of Ascaphus truei. Lineage (NCBI taxonomy): Eukaryota > Metazoa > Chordata > Amphibia > Anura > Ascaphidae > Ascaphus > Ascaphus truei. Next base: position 13,333,416 of record NC_134502.1, read on the forward strand.
GAACAGGGCATGCGCGCTCGCCCCTTGCTGCTATGTTATGAAATAAAGAAAATTATTTTTTTTAAAGTTGAATTCCAAGCTGCTGGTTCCCCATCCCCCCTTTATTATGTGCATCAATACAACCAACACAATGATAAGGAATTAGCCAAGTTGCCGATTGATCGGCAAAGATTCGGCTCTGGGGTTCACTAAATGGCTCAGTGCGGCAGAAGAGAACCCAAGATGCAAAGTTCTGTGGGGAATATCATGTGACCAGGCAGTCACTAGATACAATTGGTGCACTGCCACAGAGAAGGCAGGGCTTAAACAGGTGTGCGCCAGAGCCTGTTTCAGAAGAGGGAGGGGATGTGACTTTGTGAATGGTTCCTTTAAAAAAAAAAAAATGCTTGTTACATTAGAATACATAAAAAAAATGTAGAGTTGTTGAAAAAAAAATGCTACATGTATTTTCTCGTAGTACAGAAATAATTTATTTAAAAAAAAAAAAAAAAAAAACACGCACACACAAAGGATATTGCTTGGTCTGCAGCTTTAAATTGAATAGTGTTACATGATTTATAAAACGGGATATTACAATTTGGCAAATTATGAAAGCACCGCTTCGTCGAATGAAAGCAATGATCAATTGTGAGTGGTTATCGAAACTTACCTCTTAATAGAGATTGGAATGTTTATTTTATTTATTAGATTTAGTTGAATTCTTTTAAATGGACTATTTTATCGTATTTAACATAATTAGCATAAATAAAATATACAATTGAAATATTTAACCAACTACACCTTAATTAAAAAAAACTGATCTAAGGCTTTTCTTTTTTTTTTTGTATTTTATTATGCTCCATTCAAGTCAATTCTTGTATTTTTTTCTCCCCCTATACCTGGCGAGTTCCTGCTTAATCCCGGAGTTGCGATTCTCCATCTGTCTCCTACACCGTTTCTAAATATTTTCATGTCCGGTATTAACCCGTGGAATGCTTTGAGACTTGCGACGTGACGGAACGGAAGCAGGTGTCCTCCTGTCTGTCAATAGAACGGAAGATGACTTTCTGCGCTCTTGAACACCATTTCCTCTACAAAAACCGAGTAGGGTCATTGTGATGCAAGACGGGAGTGCCAGACCGGATGACATAGTAGCTACGTCTAAAGGGCAACCATATGGTTAATATATCTATACAGGAGAACATAACAATGCAGTAAACTGAATAAATAATCCCAAATGAAGGAAACGTTTTTTTTTCTCTCTGTGTGCTCCATCTCTCTGCTGTTCCCGCCTTTAAATGTAGTCTATAGCTCTGGCTTTGACAAAGACCATGTGGTGATGGCAGTATGAAGTTTCCCTTCCAGGCGGCGTTTCTTTAGCAGTAATGTAGCCGCAGGAGTAGCAGTATCTATATTGTTACATCACACAATTATATCCTCTGGATACATATGAATGGATGTTAACATCTGACTCATGGAACTTCCTGTGCCATATGTGACGTCATCAAAGTGTCAACGTCCTGTTTTTCTTCTTTTCTTTTGTAAAAACAAAACAAAAGCAGATGGAGGAGATTTGAAATAGGATTACTTCCATGTATGATCTTCCGGGAGCAGGACTTTGGAGGGGGAATTTAAAAAAGCAAGACGCTTGTGGGGGTAGAAATCGATTGCTTTACTTGAATTCTACACAAATACAAGTATAACCCCCCCCCCCCCGACCCCCCAAAATAAACGGAAGTATAAATCAAAAATGTATGTTACTATACAGTGGGTTTAAGGGGGAACAATACAGAACGGTAATTGTACAGTACTGATTTAACACCTTAGAGACCCAAACCTATACAGGGAAAGTTTTGACCCTCCAACAGCAACCGCACACCCCATAGGAGGTATGGCAGCATCTCTGAGATTGTATTTACCCCTTCCTGGGGCAAAAAAATATATATATCCCCACTAATAGAAGAATGGAGTAATAATGTACACAGTGGAGGATTTGCCCAGTCTGGGAAGATTTCACCCCCATGAAACTGTAGAAGGGTCACTTTAGACCCACATAGACTCCCCAATATTGGGATCCACGCCTTGTGTTAGGTGAAATACGTTACAATTAGAGGAGTAATTCACTTCTGGGGGCATGAGGGGAGGGGGGGGGGGAGGGGGAAGATTGGCTATCTACTACAAATAGGGTATCCCGAACCCTGAATCCACACTAATAATGTAAATGGCTTCCTGGATGTGGGGGGCAGGGGCAATATGCAATAACTGCCCATCTAACATTCCAATGTAAGGAGCTACAATATACAATGGGGGTAATTAAGAGTCCATTTCCAAATGTGATCGGGGCAAAAGAAAACTATAGGGAAATAAGGGGCAGTGAAAGACAATTGGCAACCGCTATGGTGCTAGGAGCATACATAGGAGGTAAAAAACTACCCTGCGCCATAGGCAACATATGGGGGGTATGTACAGGTAGTCCTCGCTATCCAACGTTTCACTTTACAACGGATGGCATATCCAACGCTTCACAATGCAACCCTATCGGCCGTTTTTCGACGCCTGAATGCTTTATCCAACGCTCACCGCCATTGATTAACATGGGACTCACTTTACAACGGTTTCACTATCCTGCGCTACTTCCAGAACGGATTCCGTTGGATTACCGAGGACTGCCTGTACTGCTGAATTGGTAAGAAAGTTTACGAATGCCCCGATAAATATTAACATTCACATAGGGGATATTAAATTTGTCGTAACCAAGTAAAAGGGTAATGATTGAGGAGATACCCCCTTGAAATTGGAATGGAGAAGATACCCCTGTGATGTAGGAGGTGCATCAGCCCCTAAAATGTTCCCAATACCAGAAGCCAGTGGTAAATTTGGAGTGAGGTGCTATAATATACTCAGAGGGGTTCGCTGGGATTTGCCCCACGACATGGGGCAAAAAGGGGATCTGTAAACTGACCCCATAAAAAAGGTGGGCCGAACAAAGGGGTTGGGGGAAGTGTCAAGATATACAACCACAATATGACAACGTATATATATATATTATATACATAAGGGCTTCCCATAAACACGAACTGCTCCCAATGTAATGGCTGAGGGCAGTTAGGGGTGACTGCCTGATTTTTTAAGGTAATTTATTAGGGTGCAAGTGTAATTAGAGAGAAGATCCCATATGATGCACTCAACTCCACTAAGTATAAAACAACATTTTATTGATAATGTCGAAATCAAACACATTTAAACCTAAATGAAAGCGCTTAGCCGTGCTGTGCTACGGAGTATAGCTGAACCTGTATGTCCAGAGAAATCACTCCAATATATAACCTCCTAGCCTAGATAGATCTAAAAGTATCTGCTTTATCAATAACATTTGGTTATTTCATACTTAGTGAAGATGAGTGCATCAGATGGGATATTTTCTCTCTAATTACACTTATACCCGTTATCCCTGATAGCACCACTCCAATGTCAGTAATTTGCCAAGCTGAGCAGGACCACCCTCCCCTTCTCCCACCCTCCCTATTTAATTACAAAAATGTCTTAGGTTGATCAGGGCGAAGCCTCATAGGGTTGAGGAACCGTATCCTTACATATAGTAGGTGAACAAGCCAGATAGGCAATTATGGTGGACTGGGATAAGAATGGAGGGGGTTAAGGGGTAAGTGACGCTCTGTAGGGTAAGCAAACCTATGCCACTGCCCCTACTGCAGTCAACCTAACCTACCTTCACCCCACTAATGATGCCAACCGTCACCAATACCTACTTCATAACATCTTCTTACTTCACCAACCTAAAGGAGCCAAATCATGACGCCATCTTCTCAAGCTCACAGGCCAATCTAAACAGCATCCATCACCATGGCATTCTGTCAATCCAACGGAGCCACCCGATGACGCCATCTTCCAATTTCCCATGCCAATCTCACTATCGAGCTTCAGCCAGATACCATCTTCGTTGTCTCCCATGCCACCAT